>NC_051280.1:26444744-26589744 GCF_015220745.1 Sebastes umbrosus | reverse complement strand
ACTGAACCTTCAGACAGGAGTCACATCATCAGACTGAACCTTCAGAGACTGAACCTTCAGACTGAACCTTCAGACTGAACCTTCAGAGACTGAACCTTCAGACTGAACCTTCAGAGACTGAACCTTCAGACTGAACCTTCAGACAGGAGTCACATCATCAGACTGAACCTTCAGAGACTGAACCTTCAGACTGAACCTTCAGAGACTGAACCTTCAGACTGAACCTTCAGAGACTGAACCTTCAGACTGAACCTTCAGACAGGAGTCACATCATCAGACTGAACCTTCAGAGACTGAACCTTCAGACTGAACCTTCAGACAGGAGTCACATCATCAGACTGAACCTTCAGAGACTGAACCTTCAGACTGAACCTTCAGACTGAACCTTCAGACTGAACCTTCAGACTGAACCTTCAGAGACTGAACCTTCAGACTGAACCTTCAGACTGAACCTTCAGAGACTGAACCTTCAGACTGAACCTTCAGACTGAACCTTCAGAGACTGAACCTTCAGACTGAACCTTCAGACTGAACCTTCAGACTGAACCTTCAGAGACTGAACCTTCAGACTGAACCTTCAGACTGAACCTTCAGACTGAACCTTCACAGACTGAACCTTCAGACTGAACCTTCAGACTGAACCTTCAGACTGAACCTTCACAGACTGAACCTTCAGACTGAACCTTCAGACTGAACCTTCAGAGACTGAACCTTCACAGACTGAACCTTCAGACTGAACCTTCAGAGACTGAACCTTCAGACTGAACCTTCAGACTGAACCTTCAGACTGAACCTTCAGAGACTGAACCTTCAGACTGAACCTTCAGACTGAACCTTCAGACTGAACCTTCAGAGACTGAACCTTCACAGACTGAACCTTCAGACTGAACCTTCACAGACTGAACCTTCAGACTGAACCTTCAGACTGAACCTTCAGAGACTGAACCTTCACAGACTGAACCTTCACAGACTGAACCTTCAGACTGAACCTTCACAGACTGAACCTTCAGACTGAACCTTCAGACTGAACCTTCAGACTGAACCTTCAGAGACTGAACCTTCAGACAGGAGTCACATCATCAGACTGAACCTTCAGAGACTGAACCTTCAGAGACTGAACCTTCAGACTGAACCTTCAGACAGGAGTCACATCATCAGACTGAACCTTCAGAGACTGAACCTTCAGACTGAACCTTCAGACAGGAGTCACATCATCAGACTGAACCTTCAGAGACTGAACCTTCAGACTGAACCTTCAGACTGAACCTTCAGAGACTGAACCTTCAGACTGAACCTTCAGAGACTGAACCTTCAGACTGAACCTTCAGACAGGAGTCACATCATCAGACTGAACCTTCAGAGACTGAACCTTCAGACTGAACCTTCAGAGACTGAACCTTCAGACTGAACCTTCAGAGACTGAACCTTCAGACTGAACCTTCAGACAGGAGTCACATCATCAGACTGAACCTTCAGAGACTGAACCTTCAGACTGAACCTTCAGACAGGAGTCACATCATCAGACTGAACCTTCAGAGACTGAACCTTCAGACTGAACCTTCAGACTGAACCTTCAGACTGAACCTTCAGACTGAACCTTCAGAGACTGAACCTTCAGACTGAACCTTCAGACTGAACCTTCAGAGACTGAACCTTCAGACTGAACCTTCAGACTGAACCTTCAGAGACTGAACCTTCAGACTGAACCTTCAGACTGAACCTTCAGACTGAACCTTCAGAGACTGAACCTTCAGACTGAACCTTCAGACTGAACCTTCAGACTGAACCTTCACAGACTGAACCTTCAGACTGAACCTTCAGACTGAACCTTCAGACTGAACCTTCACAGACTGAACCTTCAGACTGAACCTTCAGACTGAACCTTCAGAGACTGAACCTTCACAGACTGAACCTTCAGACTGAACCTTCAGAGACTGAACCTTCAGACTGAACCTTCAGACTGAACCTTCAGACTGAACCTTCAGAGACTGAACCTTCAGACTGAACCTTCAGACTGAACCTTCAGACTGAACCTTCAGAGACTGAACCTTCAGAGACTGAACCTTCAGACTGAACCTTCAGACTGAACCTTCACAGACTGAACCTTCACAGACTGAACCTTCACAGACTGAACCTTCAGACTGAACCTTCAGAGACTGAACCTTCACACTGGACCTTCAGACTGAACCTTCACAGACTGAACCTTCAGACTGAACCTTCAGAGACTGAACCTTCACACTGGACCTTCAGACTGAACCTTCAGAGACTGAACCTTCAGACTGAACCTTCACAGACTGAACCTTCACAGACTGAACCTTCACAGACTTGAACCTTCACAGACTGAACTTCAGACTGAACCTTCAGAGACTGAACTTCACACTGACCTTCAGACTGAACCTTCACAGACTGAACCTTCACACTGGACCTTGCAGACTGAACCTTCAGACTGAACCTTCAGACTGAACCTTCAGACTGAAACCTTCACAGACTGAACCTTCAGACTGAACCTTCACAGACTGAACCTTCACAGACTGAACCTTCACAGACTGAACCTTCAGGACTGAACCTTCAGAGACTGAACCTTCAGACTGAACCTTCACAGACTGAACCTTCACACTGGACCTTCAGACTGAACCTTCAGAGACTGAACCTTCAGACTGAACCTTCACAGACTGAACCTTCACACTGGACCTTCAGACTGAACCTTCAGACTGAACCTTCAGACTGAACCTTCAGACTGAACCTTCACAGACTGAACCTTCACAGACTGAACCTTCACACTGGACCTTCAGACTGAACCTTCAGACTGGACCTTCAGACTGAACCTTCAGACTGAACCTTCAGACTGAACCTTCACAGACTGAACCTTCACAGACTGAACCTTCAGACTGAACCTTCACAGACTGAACCTTCACAGACTGAACCTTCACACTGGACCTTCAGACTGAACCTTCAGACTGAACCTTCACAGACTGAACCTTCACACTGGACCTTCAGACTGAACCTTCAGACTAAACCTTCACAGACTGAACCTTCACAGACTGAACCTTCAGACTGAACCTTCAGACTGAACCTTCAGACTGAACCTTCACACTGGACCTTCAGACTGAACCTTCAGACTGAACCTTCACAGACTGAACCTTCACAGACTGAACCTTCAGACTGAACCTTCACAGACTGAACCTTCACAGACTGAACCTTCAGACTGAACCTTCAGACTGAACCTTCACAGACTGAACCTTCAGACTGAACCTTCAGACTGAACCTTCACAGACTGAACCTTCAGACTGAACCTTCAGACTGAACCTTCAGACTGAACCTTCACAGACTGAACCTTCAGACTGAACCTTCACAGACTGAACCTTCACAGACTGAACCTTCAGACTGAACCTTCAGAGACTGAACCTTCAGACTGAACCTTCACAGACTGAACCTTCAGACTGAACCTTCAGACTGAACCTTCAGAGACTGAACCTTCAGACTGAACCTTCACAGACTGAACCTTCAGACTGAACCTTCAGACTGAACCTTCAGACTGAACCTTCACAGACTGAACCTTCAGACTGAACCTTCAGACTGAACCTTCAGAGACTGAACCTTCAGACTGAACCTTCAGACTGAACCTTCACAGACTGAACCTTCACAGACTGAACCTTCACAGACTGAACCTTCAGACTGAACCTTCAGACTGAACCTTCACAGACTGAACCTTCAGACTGAACCTTCACAGACTGAACCTTCACAGACTGAACCTTCACAGACTGAACCTTCACAGACTGAACCTTCAGACTGAACCTTCAGACAGGAGTCACATCATCTCAGATTCTACCCAGTGAAACGTTTCTTACAGAAGATAAAGAGTGACATATAGATATAAACTATTCCTTCTGTGAATCACATCCTGAACTTGCTCTCATTTATTCTGATCCTGTAAATTTACATGTAAATTGTTGAAAGATGTCAATAATTTTACACTTGTTAACATTTTCTCAGATTTTGCACTGTTCTATAGAAATATTATATTTGGCTCCTACTAGATAATTGAAATTCAAGAAAAAGTAAAAAAAGAAAACATAAAAATTCACTAATGATTATTAACTAGTACAGTACATAATGTTGAGAATTTATTTTACACACATATATATATATATATATATATATATATATTTTTTTTTATTTCAAAATGACAGTATACATTATAACAGCAGAAAACATCAAAATAATTAACATACAGAAGAAGCATAGCAAAAACATAAACAAAGAGCTGTGCCAAACAAAAGAACAACAGAAATGAAACAAAACCAACATAAAATAAAAAAAAGACCACGCGAGAGTATGACAATAATTTCACTTAAAAACTTTAATAATGTTGAGAAACATGAACCTGTACTATAGAAATATTATATTTGGTTGCTATGATTACATTGACAAAGACAGTAATGCATTTTTTTCTTATTAATTTAATTTTAATTCTCGTGAAGTTCCACATTCACAAGAGTAAATTTACCAAAAAAAAGCCTAATTTCTTTGTATTTATGAAAGAAATGGAATTTATTTCTGTCAACACTTTCTTCCTCACATAACAAAAAAAAGCAATGAAAACAATGAATGTATGCAAAATCTTTAACGTTTTTAAGTGAAATTATTGTCATACTCTAGCGTGGTCTTTTTTATTATCTACTTATTTATTTATTTTTATTGTGTTTTTTTTTAATTATTTTATCTGTTGTCCTTTTATGTTTGTCACAGCTCTTTGTTTATGTTTTCGCTATGCTTCTTTCGTATGTAAATGTTTTTAATGTTTTCTGCTGTTACTTTGTATACTGTAATTTTGAAATTAAAAAAAAGTCATATAATTGAGGAATAAATGTCTGTCTTTATCCTCTGTTAGGTCTTCACCTTGTTCCCGGCCGGTGGCTCCTCACACAGAGGAGCAGAACCCCGGCAGTGTGTCGGTGTTTGCGGCTACATGTCTCCTCTGCTGCCTCCCTGAGCAGCTCCAGAACAGAACCACCGACACAGCAGATCAGCACAGACAAGAGGAAGGCTGAGGAGGAAGAGGAAGAGGAGGGTCCTGAATACATCCCCAAGAAGAAAAAGGCAAAGAACCCCATGATGGTGATCGGCTATGCCTGGTGAGTCTGTATACTCTATATTCACTCTATATACACCCGTCAGTGCAGGGGTCTGCAACCTGCAGCTCTTCAGCTCCTCTCCAGAGGCTCCCTGTGGATTTATAAACATGGAAATGAATAACTGTTTTTTGTTTACATTTTCATTTTTATTTATCATTGTTGTAGGTCTATGGTACGACGGAGTATTAGGGCCACATTGAGGGAAAAAAAATAAATGTGAGATTTCAAGAATAAAGTCATAATATTATGAGAATAATGTCAAAAGTTTTTACATGTTATTTTCTTTTTTCCCGTAAAGTTATGACTTTATCCTCGTAATGTTACGACTTTTTTCCCGTAAAGTTATGACTTTATTCTCGTAATATTATGACTTTTTTTCTCTTAAAGTTATGACTTTATTCTTGAAATCTCAGATTTTTTCCCTCAATGTGGCCCTAATACGATTGCGTTAATGAAATTAGTGGCATTAAAACAAATTTGCGTTAATGTGTTATCAGGTTAAGTTTGACAACCTACTTCTAAGACAAGTTGTAGTGATAAAACATAATTTCATACATATAACATTACAATGCAAACAAAGAACTTTGTCACCAGCTTTACATAAAATCCCTTAAAACACAACTCAAGTCATCAGAAATGATGGCCATTCTGCCAAATAATGTATCCCCTAAATCATCATATGACCAAATAAAATATGAAATGGACTTCATCGTCAGTCTCACCTAAATCTAAATGAACCTGAATGTATCTGTGCACATAGATACCTTTTTAGTTATATTTTGCTTCACTTAAACCTGCAGTAGGCAGAATATTTTTGGCATCATTGTAATTTAGGTTTGTACCAAACATCAACAGACCATTTCCCTTCTACACACGGAGTAATTTACCTTGAGAATCATCAATATTACCCTGCACTATGAGTACTGCTACTTGGGCAGCGTTACCGTATTTGGAGTAGTTGTACTGAAAGAGTTTATTTTTTTTAATAACATGTAAGTGTGATTGAGTGTTGATTATTTGGATCTTACGGTATCCCTTGGTCCTAAAGCACAGTGAGCTGCTGCTGGTTCATCTCATCAGTAACAACCTTGGCAGCCTGTGTGTCGGATCTACTAAATTATTCATGTTTTACCAGTCAGATTATTGACTGCTGTCGTCTACAGTGATCGCTGTTATGCAGAAACTGACAACACTGACTGTTCACATTCTTGTACCAGTAATCCTGTAGAAATACGGTTGTAGTTGAAAGGGATGCTGTAGCCAGATTATACACTCTATTGTGGATTTATTAGACTAAAACTCTTAGTAAAGCAGCCCTGCAAGAAAAGTCCTACCTGCTTGAAGATAATATAATCTACATTATAATCTCTACACTCACTCACACAAACAGGGTGGACACAATATTAGAATAACCTCTCAGTTTAACACAATACAATTCAACAACACCTCAGAAATGACCATAAAGTTGATTCAACTCCTCTCTGAAACGGCTTCAATGAGGGTAGGATTTATTGCAGGTCTGTTTTATTGGATTGCATACATTTTAGCTAGGTGTACCTAATAAACTGGCAACTGAGTTGTGTTCAAGTTTAAGGATAATAATTACTGGATGATTAAATTATAAAAGGGAATATGAAGACAGTACATTGAAAGCTGTTAGAATTAGCTTTCCACCAAACACGTTTTTGCATTCCCCCCAATTTACTCCCTCCGTACTGCAATATGTGGACAGTTTCTCTACACTCAGCATCAATAATGGACAGTTTGTATTGCCCACTGAGTAAAATAATCAATCTAATAATCAATATCCCCCCCCTGCAGGATGATAGGCCTCCCCACAGGTATCATCGGCTTCCTCTTGGCCAAGAGAGAAGTGGACAAGAACCGGCTGAAGCAGCTGAAGGTTCGACAGAGGATGAACCGGTCAAATGTCGGAGAATATGAAGGGAGTCGCTACAACCATCATGCAGAGGATGTCAAATAGGACCAATGATGTATGTACGGCTGCAATGATTTGCAGCCTGTCCTGAATGTCGCCACTGAGACTTTGACTCCACTGCACTACGGCCCAAAGACTGATTACAGAAGAGACATCAACTTTATGGGCTTGAGTTTAAAACATCCAAATCCTCTTTTGGACTATTTCTTCTCGAGGCAGATGCAGGAAATCTGGGAAAGACGGGACGTGCTTGTGAATGAGCTTTTAATCAACAACTGCTGTTTTTCTTTCTTGCTCATGAACAAAGATGTAATATTACTGTTATAGTTGACCACTTCATTGAATCTGAAGGATTATCACATATTTATTAGCCTTGACGCTGATGTTCTATAAATATGATAAAGGAAATAAATGTATATTTTTAAATTTGTGAATACATAAACAAGAATCATCACTGGTACAACTGCATATGAACCACATCAGAACTCATTAATACAATTGTTTATTTTATATGTAGTTGGTAAAAATGCCACATTAGCTGGAACTCACCCTTTAAAGTAAAAAAGATCTAATCTCAAAAACATCTTCATTGTGAAGGAACTGTGAATATGAAGCCATGACAGAAGATCAGAAGCTGTAATAAGGTGCACTGAGCTGTATTTCAGGGGTGGGCAGATCAATCACCAAAGTATCAATACTGCTGATTCCATGTCGAAAAAAGTCATGAAAATGTCAGTATAGTATGTCGAAAAAAACTAAAAAAGTCATAGTATAGTATGTCGAAGAAATAAAAGTCATAGTATATTATGTCGACAAAAGCATAATAGCATACTATGCCGAAAAATAATTTAAAAAAGTCATAGCATAGTATGGCGAAAAATGCAACGATAAAAAACTCAGTATAGCATGTTGAAAAATGTTATTAAAAAAAGTTATAGTATAGTTTGTTGAAAAAAGTAATGATAAAAGTCATTGTATAGTATGTCGGAAAATTAAAAGAAGTCAAAGTATAGTATGTCGAAAAAAAAGTCATAGTATAGTATGTCGAAAGATTTCGGACATACTATACAATGATATTTTTCCACATACTATACTTTGGCTTTTTTGCACTCGCTTTTTGACATGACATATTATGACTTGTGAAATAGCTCAGTTTGTTAGATATCTTGGTTTGAATACTGGAGGTTGTGGGTTCGACCTTACGTGACACAGTGAGTTTTGAGGGCTAACTTCAAATGAAGATGCCAAATGAATTTTTTCAATAAATTTTTTTGACATACTATACTATGACTTTTTTTCATGAAATATTTTAACATACTATATTATGACTTTTTTTCATGAAATATTTCGACATACTATATTATGACTTTTTTCCTAAAGTTTTTCAACAAACATATACTATGAATTTTTTCAATAAATTTTTCCGCCAACATACTATGACTTTTTTTCATAAGATATTTCGACATACTATATACTATGATTTTTTTTCATAAAATTTTGAACAGATAAAAAAAATGTGGATTATGTGTGGATGATTTATCACGATAAAATATTTGAATCGATTGTCAGCCCTATAAAACATTTTCATAAAAAAGTCATCGTATAGTATGGTGAAAAAAAAAGTCAGTTTAGTATGCTATAAAAAAAGTCTTTAAAAAGTATCAGTACAGACTAGTATCCTAGAAAAAAGTCCTGACTCATCTTGCGTTTTGTGTTACGACTTGTCAACAGTGCTGATAAACTATGCACCACAAACTGCTCATTCTATTTTAGTAGTGGGATAAAGGAAATAAATGTATATCTAAAAGTTTTTTAAACACATAAACAAGAACCATAACTGATACAACTGCATATGAACGACATCAAAACTCACAAATACAAATGTTTATTTGATATGAAAAGGCAAACAAATTTTTTTTTAAATGTATATTTACAAACCCATATACCCCACACTGACCATCTGTGCTGCACATTCAAAAAGTCTGCCTTAGTTGTTTTGACTCAAAGGCTGTATATGTAACTTGGGTCTATACTTGTGATGAATATGAACATGTGCAGAGGAGGGACCAGCTGGGTGGGGTCAATCATTTCGTTGAGCTTTTTAGCAATGCCACACTAGCTGGAACTCACTTTCAGTTCCAATAATTTAACTACATGGCTTTAACTGTGTTTTAACCTGCCTTGCTGCCACTCAGTATCCGACCCAGATCTGAATGTAACACGAGAATATATTAACTGACACAATATGTAACAATACTATAAAAGCCTGTGGAGTATAACCATGTACTTCTTAAAGTAAAAAAACAAAAACCTAATCTCATAAACATTGTCATTGTGAAGGCACTGTAGTGATGTAGAATGTATATAGTTACAATACAGCAACGTATGTATTAAACCTTCAGCAAAGGCTTGTGAATATGAAGCCATTATTAGGTGTACTGAGCTGTGTTTCAGGGATGGGCAGATCAATCACCAAAGTATCAATACTGCCAATACAAAGTGTAGTTTTGAATATCCATACTAGTGTAATAAGATGTAACGTCACCTTTTAAGCACATAAACACTTTTTTTTTTGCTTTTCAGCTGTTGTTGTGTGCATACCCACAGAGATCACTTCAATTAAAACCGGGTTTGCCTTCTAACATGCATAAACCTAAAGCAATAGTTGAGAAATATACTGATTCACTTTCTTGCTGAGAGTTAGATGAGGCGATCTATACCACCCTCATGTCTGTACGCTAAATATGAAACTACAGCGAGCTACCAAACTTTCTACCAGCACCGGTTAAATTCACTAATTAACACGTTATATACCATGTTTGTTTAATCTGTACAAAACCCGAATTATATATATTATAGGTCCAGTTACGTTCAGGAAGTTACTGCTAGAGGCCAAGAAAAAGAAATCCAGCATATGACACAACCATAAAACACAACCTGAAGTTTGTACACTTTGTTTCTCTATGGATTAAACAAACGAGATATAACAAGATAAGTAGTGAGCTTTAGAGGCGCTGGTAGGCAGATTTATACAGTATTTATTGGTGCCTTCTAATGGGGTGGTGTTTACCGCGTTCACGGGATGAATCCATATGAACGCCCCCCTCATGTCGTATTCACGAAAGCTCCAAGTTCACGAGTTGTGACGTGTTTGTTGACGTTTATGAGAAACGGCGGAGCCCATGGAAGTTCATTTTTCGGTGCATAATAAGTTAAAATATTGCGATTTTAGTTGTATATTGTTTTTCTTTGTAATTTTTATTCCCAACGACCTCATCTTTTTCCTCTGTCATTATGCCTTTGCATTTCCTGCATTATGTTACCCACCTGCTAAATCGTTAGCCTCTGTGACTTCTAGACGCCGATGGTAACGTTAATATTGCCGTTGCTTAGCAGCGGTGTTCTTCACGACTTAAACACCTGAACGCCACGCATATCGTGAACACGACTTCCAATGGTGTAAACCCGACTCCATTTGAAGGCACCATAATACAGTACAGACACGAGAGTGGTATCAATCCTTTTCATATGACTCTAAGCAAGACAGCAAATTATGCGCATTTCCCAAAATGTGGAACTATTCCTTTAAGTAATTAAGAAGCAAATATGAAAAATAAATGCCTAATGTTTGAAAACTATTCATTGGTAAATATTTAGAAATAGCCTATTGATGATTCATTCACTTCATAAATCATGATATTTCTTACATGAAAGAACATTAGCTGCTTTAAATAAATCAATATATCGGTATTGATATGATCCTGGTACTGGTATTATTATTTTGTGGTATTGCCCAACCCCTTTACTTGTACTTCAAAGCCAACCAGAGAAGTGGTTTGAACATTAGAATAAACATGTTTGCCCATTTATACATCTATACAGACGGGCCCCAGCTCTAAATGTATAACAGCACATCTACATGCAGAGGAAAATGTTGAGACACGGTCTGCCTTAACTTAAGTCCAGCAAGAGTGAATACATGTTGCAGCTGGCATTCCAGTGTCTATATAGATATTTATATTGTAGTATTAATATTCTTTTTGAACCACTGAAAAGTTGCTTAATTCAGATATACGGTAGTGAAATATTCATTTCAGAAAAAGTGCATTTTTCTTTTTGACAAAATCTCAAACTCAGCCCTTGAACATTTTCACCAGAGTGCTTCAGGATTTTATAAATGTTTTTATGATTCTGACTTGAAAACGAAGCAAGAGGTTTTTAAAAAGCACGGAATGGTTTTGCGGGCACTCGTCTGCACCGTGTTGACCCAAGCTGGTCGCGTACCCTCGGGTGCACTCATTTGGTCGTAGCACCGATAATTTGCAGCAGGAAAAGGAAGATCTGGACGATGTCGACGTAGATGGAGAGCGCGGCGAACACGTACTCCTCTGGACTGATGGAGTGCTTCCTGTTCCCTATCAGCAGCTGCGTGTGGTACGCTAGGAACTACGAGACAAACAAGAAACATTCAGAATAACACTGGAACAAATGTTCTGAAAGAGTAATACCCCAAAGAGCAACTATAAACAATAACAGTATAAAACCATCATCAAATGTAGGGATGGAAGGGTTCAAGTAAACAACCCGTTCGGTTCGCTAGTCACGGTTCGGGGCGTGTGTTGTGTTCGTTTCATTTGAAAAAGGTTATGAGGCCCATTGTGTGCTTTTTTTTTCATGTAGAGTTTGGCTCCCCTTTATTGTCACACTAGAAATGGGAAACAGCCTCACAGATTTCAGTCAAAAAGGCAGAAAAAAAACCCTTCAAATAAAGTTATCGGGGGGGAAAAACTTCTTAGTCGGCACGGATGAAGTGTCGAGTGCAGCTTTCAGTCAGTTTAAATGGCGAGTGGACACGATAAAGTAAAGTTAGAGGATCCGCCAGCATCGTTTCGTTCTGCTGTATGGGAGCATTACAGATTTAGTGTTGCCTTTGAAAATTACGGAAAAAAGTGGTGGATAAAACGTCGACTGTGTGTGAACACTGTGCAACACGTGTGGTTTATGCTAGCGGCAACACTTCCAACATGATGAACCATTAAAGAAGACATCACTCCGGTGTGTCTGTTGATAGCGCAAGGAGGAGAGAGTCGCTTGGGAAAGAGCAGCTCCTTCTGCCCACAGCAACAAAAAACAACAACTAAAGCATCGGGGAGGTTTATAGTGAAAGATATGCAGGCCTGCGCAGTCGTGGAGGACGCTGGAATTCAGCATATGATTAACGTTACTTGAGCCGCGCTATAATATCCCCTCTTGCCGACTCTTAAGCAACACAGTAATACAACACAGACACGACTAGGAATTGTCAAAGAATTGTCCGACACAGCCTACGTAGCTCTTACTACAGACGGATAGACAACCAGGGCTTATGAGAGTTAGTGACTGGCTGCACATCACATCTGCTCCCAGAGTGGGAGATAAAAAAGGTACGTTTTGCAGACACGCCGCCTTTTATGAGAGCAACACAAGAGAGCATCTCTCTGAAGCACTGACAGGAAACTTGAGAGGGGCAACAGCTGCACAGCTGCACAACCCCTGTAATGTATTCATTATTTTTAAGTAACAGCGGCACAGAAATCCAACTGTACTCCTTTCCAAATACTTCACTTTTTGAGTGGAAAAACTAATCTTTCAATTGATAATCAGGGAACTGAGACATATGTTATACTGTTTCTTTAAGTATAATTGATGGCCTTTGTCTATTTCATTATATTTATATGAAAATAACAAAGCTGCATTTTTTGTTTGCACTAATAACTGTAGAAGACCTATTCTTTCAATTTAGATTTGACAATGAAGACGTGTTTATGTTCTTTATGTAAGCCATACTTTTGTTAAGGCAAACATTTGTTAACTTGTTTTAGCCAAATAAATGAAAAGCATGTTGAAATCAGAAATTGCCCTCCTCGCTGGACCATAAATGTACCGAACCGAACACCGTGACCCCCTCAACACCGGGATATGAACCGAACCGTGAATTTTGTGAACCGTTCCACCCCTAATCAAAAGTGATATTATGTAATATTACTCACCAAAGTGAAAGCTATGGCTCCTATAGCTGCGTAGAGCATGTGAAGCCACAGCATCTGCAACAACAAACAGTCATTACAACGATGGAGACTTGAAAAGGTGTGTTGTCGGGGTTGTTTTGTTTGTTCACATCAGCCTTAACTCACATATTTGAATGACAGCACGATGGTCGAAATGATGCCGGTCACGAATACTACGATCCCAAGGACACAGAACAGGCCCTGGCACTTTGTGAAGTCCACCTAGAAAGAGAAACCACCGACAGACCACGTTAAGGCACGTGCGACCGCACAAATACACTGCAGACATTTGAAGCTGATAAGCACTCCGCACACACACACACACACACACACACACACACACACCCTACCTTTGTCTGGAAGCAGAAGACGGTGACGGCGATGCAGACGACAGCGGTGATCCCCAGAGCGAGAAACACCGCTTTTGTATCGTAGTAACTAAAACCGAAAAGCAACACAGTTAATTCTGAGGGAAATGTACTGGAAGTTTATAAACTACCATGTGGACTGTACAAGTTTGTCTTACCTGGAAATGGATCCAGTCATGTAGGACAACGCCAGGGTCTGTACAAAATAAAAAAAAAAGGTCTATTTGTCCATCGAAAAAAAATACAGTTACATCACAACTAGGGCTGTCAAATGAACACGATAACACACATTTTGTTTAAACGCCACTAATATCTTTAACGCATTCAGGCAACTTGTGATTTTTAGGTTGTGGCGGGCTCAGTTTTAAAGCTAGAGTGAAGACACTGGCATGATATGAAACTAGAAAAACCTAAGGAATCCATTGGTACCAACCATGTCACACTAGTACTATGGGTACCCACGGGTCTCCCCTTTATAGACATGCCCACTTTATGATAATCACATGCAGTTTGGGGCAAGTCATAGTCAAGTCAGCACACTGACACACTGACAGCTGTTGTTGTCTGTTGGGCTGCAGTTTGCCATGTTATGATTTGAGCATATTTTTTTATGCTAAATGCAGTACCTGTGAGGGTTTCTGGACAATATTTGTCATTGTTTTGTGTTGTTAATTGATTTCCAATAATAAATATATACATACATTTGCATATTTGTCCACTCCCACGTTGATAAGAGTATTAAATACTTGACAAATCTCCCTTTAAGGTACATTTTGAGCAGATAACAAAAATGTGCGATTAATTCACGATTAATTCGCGATTAAATATTTTAATCGATTGACAGCCCTAATCACAACATTTGATGAAAAACAAATCCTGACCTAAACATCTCTGAATAAAGTATAATATACAGAAAAAGTGATGGTCTCCTTAAATAAAAAATAATACATGATATATTACTTTAATATATTACCATATATTCTTGTGCTAAAGACTTAATTAATAATGTGTAAATCATCTAGAAATGACCACCACAAAGCTGAATAACAAATCCATGAAGTCATACATGGAGCCATTTTGTGCACAGAGCTGATAAAACACAGACACAGAAACGACATGTCAGAGGCATTATGCAAACGCAGCCCGAGTCCAGCTTGGTGACTCACTGTTTGGTTCCAGTACCAAAGTATTGAGATAATACCAGCATAAGCTGATGGAAATTTGCACTGAGAAAGCTTCAGTATTTGGTTCCAAGAATAGACTTGATCCAAGTCCAGGAAACCGACAGCAATTTCCTGATTCACAAGTCAACCACAAGTCATCTGACTTACAAAGATGGTGAGCAGAATGACGTTCCACGGGCACTTCCTCCTACAAAGAGAGAGCGATTAGAATTTTAAATGCAGTTTTATGGATATGCTTTGTGGAAATGTTTCTTTGTAAAACCGAGCAGCTGCACTCACCGGGGGCCCTTACAGCAGACCAGCACCATGTGGGTGATGAAATACACAGCACTAAAACAACAAAATGCAGAGATGAGTATATTCATAGTCACAAACTTTCATTTTGATTCCTATAAAGACATAACTTTAAAAAAAAGGCACTGATGTCACTAGGGCTGACCCGAATGCTTCGAAGCCTTCGACCGTTGCCATGGTAGTCGACCTCCAAATCACTATTCTAATGCTTTGTTTATATATATATATATATATATATACACACACACACACACACACACAAGTATGGAATAATAAAACACATAAACATAAATACCAAAATAGCCTATGAAATAAGGAATAACCCTACAACATTATTCATAAGCGGGATAATCTACAGCGAGTCGGTCATTGTAGTGAAAGAAACTCCGACAGGGCGATGATGAGGGCGTCTCTCATCGCCCTGAAGGCCGGCTTGCTGTGGATTATCCTGCTTATTACACGGCTACTTATTTAAGAAATCAATAATTTGACACAAAAACGGTCCGCCAGAGTCCGACTTCAGAACTGCATACATAGCAACGGTCTGCTATAAAGAAGTAACAGACCGTAGAACGCAGTGATTGACCAATCAGAATCGAGTATTCAACACAGCCGTGTAATAATATTAGTTATTCTCAGACTATATATCGCTGTTTGTTGGGTGTAGAGGTGTGTGTGTGTGTGTGTGTGTGTGTGTGTGTGTGTGTGTGTGTGTGTGCAGCAGTGCGGCAGCAGTGCGGCAGCAGTGCGGCAGCAGTGCGGCAGCGACGCTGAACCGGGTGAGACAGAAGAACTTCAACTTGCCGCGAAGCTTCAAATAGCTTCGAATATTTCTCACTGAAGCTTTAAAGCCCCAAAAAATGGTATTCGGGACAGCCCTAGATGTCACCGCAGAGCGAGACTTACTATGATGCCCAGTAGATAGCCTGGTTTCTCTGTACGAAAGTTCTGACAGGTTGGCTGTGGAGAAACAGAGACAGAGTTAGCAGCATGATACACACAGACAGACACACAAAACACACTCCGCATACTCACACAAACGTGAACACGGCCACGATGGCCGTGGTGACGAGGAGCTGAGACGCCAAAATCAAATACACCTGAAAAACACAAAAAAGGGATGTTACACCCGGTGGTTTCTCTCTTTGCTCTGTGACTCGTATGTAGTGGTAATACGTGACGGACTCAAGCTGGAGCTAATCCAGTATGGTTTGTGTGACAAGTGTGTTTTACCTTTCTGATGAAGGCATGCCGAATGCTCATACTGTCCCAACCGCTGCCGCTCGCTGCAAACTCATCACCTGTGTCATCGTGAGTAGAACAGAAATGTGACCACAAAGAGCTACAGGAAACCTGTCATGATGATTCCACATTTTTCACACTTCCACTCTCAGATGTGAGTGGCAACGATATTCTCATCTATCTCTGCACAAAAAAAAAGTGAATAAGCATATTTTTCCAAAATGTTTAACTCTTTCTTTGAACAAACTGAGCTTTAAAGCTGCAGTTGGTAACTTTGAGCAAATATGATAAAATGTTACTTTTATAAAACTGTCGCTAGATCCTGACGGTAGTGCATGAGACAGATAATCTGTGAAAAAAATAATGTTCCTCTGCCTCCTCTCGGTGCTCCTAATGGCGCCCGAACAGATACAACCAATCACAGCCGAGCTGCAGCTGAGGATTCTCCGAGCAGCTGTCAATCACTTACGGACTTCGATCAAACTGTCAAACTGGGCAGCGCTGATCAAATATTAATCAGTGTTGATTTCGTTGACGAAAACTATGACAGAATATGTTCGTCAATGACTTTTTTTTCCATGATTAAGACGAGACGATGACGAGACGGCACTGACGTCTTTAATCACTAACGGTGACGATATAAAACATGCACGAAAAAAAGACGAGACTAAAATGTAGTTTAAAAACATAAAAACTCTGTCTTTGTCTCAAACACACAACGCTCGGTGGCGGCGGTGTTCAGTCCGTCTCTCACCTCAATCCTGACAATTGTGCCACTATAATGCATAAAGTTGATGGTTGGTTTGCGGGTCGGGTTCAGGTGGTTGAGTAATGCATATTTTTACATGTTGGGTGGGCGGATTGGCTCTCATAACGGACCGGTGGGTGCGATTGTACCACGCGTCATTAATGAGCGCCGTCAGGAGGACTCGAACTTACTGCAAAGCTGCATTCTTAATCATTCAACCTGTGTTTTTCATCAGATAATGATAACATCAAATGTGAAATAAGTTTGACTAAAATGACAGAAATGTTTGATATAATCTGACGACTAAACAGGACTAAGATTAAAGTAAAAAAAAATAGCTGATTACGAGAGAGAAAACATTTTGACTAAAATAAGATGACTTTTCAGTGATTAAAACCTTTGAGTTGTCGATTAAAACTATGAAGGATAAAAATGACTAAAATGAGACTAAAACTAATAAGCATTTTTTTTTTAAGACTAAGACTTAATCTAAAATAGCTGCCAAAATGAACACTGATATGAATCAAGATTCTGTTGCTGTAATGCCGACGTCTCGCCTCAAACGTTTTCATAAACATCTTGTAGTGTACTGTTTAGCTGTAAAATGAGAAAGTGGCCCACCGGCCGGAGCAAACTTTCTCATCTTACAGCTAAGCAGTGCACTACAAGATGTTTATGAAAACAACTTTTTCTTTTAAATAATATTTACTCAAAGTTACCAACTTCAACTTAAATAGCATGTGTAATTGTTTGAGTGCTATGATGCAATCTTGTTAAATGTTTTTTAGACCCACACGGATACGCTCAGCAGTCCCCGTCTTACCAGAGCTCATGATATCGGATGGCATGGTAGGTGGCATGATAGGAGGCATGGGAGGGGGATTGGGGTAGCCATGTCCTGGAGGCCCACCACCATGAGGCTGTCCTGGGTACGGGCCGGGAGGATAGCCACCTGACTGGCCCGGGTACAGAGGGGCGTTTGGACCACTCGGGTAGGGAGCAGAGGGCTGGGGACCGCCAAAGCCAGGGAAGCCGTACGCAGGGGGTGGTGGGTAATTCCCACCACCCCCTGGGTAATTCCCACCACCCTGAGGTGCATACAGCGGGCCATAGTTGTCGTCGTACCCTGGAGGGTAGTCTGACCTGGACATTTTGCCTGTGAGGACGGAAGTTGGAGAAAATACAGGTCACGTCTGTTTCACATTTCTATGTACAGAAGCTGATAAGAGAGTGAAAAGTAATGAGCAAACACCAAGGACAAACACATGGCCATGCCCAATATTATCCGCCAATTTCAGCTTATCACAGTTACTGCATATCAGTATCACCGTAAACATGGGCCTTAAATGTTGCTCTTATTTTCATATTAACAACTGATAAAATGACGTGATGATGTGAAAGGGGTTCTAGTGATGAACCCACACAACCTACAGTTCCCCTCAGCTCTACGGAGCATTTTACCATCTTTCAGCTCGTTGTTTTGGTTTCATGGCTGCAACTTTAAAGCTAGGGTTGGTAATGTTGAGAAACTAGTAAGAGCACACTAGATTTTAAAAATGATCCAACCAAATTATCCCAGCGATGCCAACTCTTTTCCAATGAAAGTAGATAGCAGCACTGGCTCCAAAAGTTACTAAATGTAGAGAGAACGTCGCATATTCGACAACCCTGACAGTCGCTTTAGGCCTCCCTCCAAAGCCACTCCCACAAATGTGCATGGGCAGAGTAGGTAGGTAGGTAGGTAGGTAGGTAGGTAGTCAATCATCTACAATCATCTACAGTTTATTTCCGTTCTGCGACAGCCACAAGTTAGTTTTTTTTTTTTGTCAAAACATTTAATTTATTGATTGTTGTCGGGATGAACTGGGAATTTCAACAAATTTAACAAAAACTGTATTAAAACAACTGCTAACCAAACCTTTAAGGTTTTGATACTCTCACCGTGTCAATAAGCAACTGTTTGCTAACACGTTAGCCATATGAACTTGTGATAATATATCAATGTTGTGTTTACAGTTTGTTGCGTTGCCCCCAAAATGACCAAAAGATAAAATGATAGAGGTTTAAGTAATAATACATTGCAGTTCAGAAATACCAAAGATATGCATTACAGAGAGCACTGACCGGTTTGTTTTACAAAATTTAAGGGATCCTTATCCAACTGCTTCGTTTATGTTATGCAGTTATGTGAAAATATATATCATCTGACATATCTTTATCAGACTTTTTAAACTCTCACATATTGGTATCGGACTCAAAAATCCAGTATCGGATGGCTTTGGTCTAATCACAACTCGTACACGTAGTAGGGATGGGAGATACAAATAAAATTATCGTAATTTTCTTTTATTGCGTAATTGTTGTAATAATTATCTTATCGTGTTATAGGTAATTTTATTCTGCGATATCTATACATATTGTGATATAGGGTAGTGTGAAGTGAAATAAATACATGAAAAATCAAGGCTCTACAAAACATATGCCAAATTACTGCCATAAAGCAGTTCTGTTGATTGATTTTCAACATCGCAATGACAGAGAGTAACAGACCCAAAGATATCAAAAGGATAGAGTGGCTGCTTCTTTATATTATAGTAGTATAGAAAAATCGCTGCCGATATATATATAGTTATTTCAACCAAACCTACCACATATACAGATACGTAAACGCACAATCTTGGCTTCAGTAATTAAGAAAAAGCACAGCTTTAGGCCTGCGTACCGAGCAGCTGTTGGTGTGTGTGAATTTGGGTGCGAAGTGCAAATATATATATCCAAAACTCAAGATTTGGCGGGGTAATAATAATCATACTTGAGTTTGTCTTAAAGGATACATTTGGGGTTGTATCAGGTTAAAGTGAACATATGGTTCTGCTCAGCAGTGGTGGTTCCCAAAAACCACCACAGGCTCAGGAACCACCACATGTCTCTGAGGGGAATTTCTAATAATAAACCGCACACCCACTCACACACACAATGTTTTCACATATGGCCAAATGTTCCTACAGTGAGTATCAAAAAAAGGTTTTGGTACTTTTACAGGATATTTCAAAGTGCTTTAGATACAAAATTAACTCAACAAGGTGAATAATTTAGATTTTAAACACATTGTTCCCCAAATAGATTTAAACAGATGATCTCTGACTCCAATATTACAATAGAAACTAAGCCACCGTATTAAAAGAATCCCTGGAATCCCCTTGAATCCCTGGATATTAAATGTTCATCTGCTGTTTTCTGTAGTGATCCCAATAATATTTGTTCCTATAGTGTACTGAAGCAACATATCACATGCCTTGGTTAAGCTGTTTGAGAATATCCCCACAAAAACTGATAATATCTTGTAAAACAATTTGATAAAAGTAGATCTCCTGTTTTTGAAGCATTTAACATGTATTTAAAAAATAATTGTATTTTAAGTAATCTCCTCTCAAACACTTTTACAAGACTCTTTTATAAGACAGCCTTTTTTATATAACTTATTCTGATTATTTTACTTCCTAATTTGCTTTTATCAGTAGCCTATTTGTGGCAGTCTTGTTCTCAGATATATTGTAAAGGTCTGATATTGTGTTTTACAGATGTCTGTTTGAACTTCTGCATTTGATAATGTGGGAAAAGGTCCTTCTATGAAGACACACGTCTTCATAGAGTTCTGTCGAGAGCAGGAGGCGGGAGGAAATTTGAAGGAGGTGGCCGCCTTGTAATTCTCTTAAGCAGGAAAAACCCTGTTCACTGGAGCTTTTTAGGGGAATACGCACAGTGAAGGAATTCACAAGCTGGCTCCACCTCGTGCTGCCATTACATCACATCCAGAGCACCAAGCAACGGGTCAGAAAACACTGAATGGAAAAAGTGCTTCAGAGTATTTGCAGTCAAACTGCCACAGAGCCGATCACTTCTCTGGTCAATGAGACACAGTTAGCACACGGGAGGCCTGAAGGTGTTTGTTTGACTAGGAGGGTGTAACTCTTGTGTAGGAAAGTGCACATTTAGAAACTGGTTGACCGACCAGTTCAAGTCCAAGCTGGTGGCTGATGTTGATTTGCCACATTTGATTATTACACGTCATCACCGACACCGAGTCACCGTCGTGGTTCTGAGTCATTGTTATAAAGTATGCGCCCTTTGGCAACACTTCAAGTGCGTTTACGTCCATGTAGCCCGACACAAACTATTCCTCAATTATCTCTTGACACATCAGTGACATCACTGGCAACTGATGTCATGTGAAGTCATTTGGGTGGACAACATTACAATCTTGTAATACCTTACAAGCGGATAACAGTAGGAACCGGTTTGACAAAGCTTTTTGTTGAGACGGTTGAGAAGGTTTTGATTTAACCGAGGCTGTTGTTGAGTAAATAACCCATAAAGTGTCCTTATATTTAATATTAGTGAGAATATTATATGCCCACTTTATGATAATCACATGCAGTTTGGGGCAAGTCATAGTCAAGTCAGCACACTGACACACTGACAGCTGTTGTTGTCTGTTGGGCTGCAGTTTGCCATGTTATGATTTGAGCATATTTTTTTATGCTAAATGCAGTACCTGTGAGGGTTTCTGGACAATATTTGTCATTGTTTTGTGTTGTTAATTGATTTCCAATAATAAATATATACATACATTTGCATAAAACAAGCATATTTGCCCGCTCCCATGTTGATAAGAGTATTAAATACTTGACAAATCTCCCTTTAAGGTACATTTTGAATAAATAAAAAAATGTGTGAGTAATCACAATTAACTATGGATGATCATGCGATTAATCCCGATTAAATATTTTAATCGATGGGCAGCTCTAGTATATTTAAATACAACAACATCATTCCCCCTGACACGTCACATCAACAGTTGTTGAGTTTTCGCTCTCATAAAGTGCATTCAGTACATACATTTGAATAAAGCAGCATATTTGTCCACTCCCATGTTGATAATAAGAGTGTTAAATACTTGACAAATCTCCCTTTAAGAAGGTACATTTTGAACAGATAAAAAATGTGCGATTAATCCCAACTAATCACGGACAATCATGCGATTAAATTTCTTTTTTAATCGATTGACAGCCCTAATTATAGACCAAACGATAAATCAATTGGTCAAGAAAATAACTGGCAGCTTAATCAATAATGGAAATAATTGTTAGTTTTCCAGACTTCTATTATTTACATAACTTGTTACATCACAAAGACAACTTTGGCAACAGTTCTGCCTCTGAATCACGGTGAACTAGTGGCACACCCAAGTTCCATTATTAAGTTATAAATGGAGGTACACGATTAAACAAGTTTAACTCTGTTATATAATTTTGACATGTTGTGGGGAGTGTTTTGCAATTTTGTTTTAATAAGGTTCACTTTAATCATTTTAAAGTGAAAAATAAGGTTTAACCCCCATCACCACCCAAATCCCAGTCTCTTACTTGAGATCAGCTATTTCAGCAGTGTGTGTGTCTATGTTTGGACTGACAACTGAATGAATTAACCAAGAGGAATATGCACATCAAGTCATTACACCTGAGGGAAGCAGGTGGAATTGATTCGTTTACAGAAATCAGTATAAATGGATTCAGGCCTGGGGCCCTGTTACTCTGCATGCTGGCTCACTGGGACATCAGCTGGTTTGAATGAAGCCATCTTCAATGTTAAAGGTCCCATATCGTGCTTATTTTGAAGTTCATACTTATATTTTGTGTTTCTAATAGAACATGTGTACATGCTTTAATGTTCAAACAGCACATTATTTTTCCCATACTGTCTGTCTGAATATACCTGTATTCACCCTCTGTCAGAAACGCTCCGTTTTAGCGCATTTCGACGGAATGGCAACGGAATTGCGTTGCTAGGAAACAGCTTGGGTCCATTTTTACTTCCTGTCAGCTGATGTCATTCACATACACTGCAACAGGAAATAAACTGGGACAAATTTAGAATGTTTACGTTTAAATCTGTGTAAAGGGTCTAAATATTGTATATATGTGACATCACAAATGGACAGAAATCCTAACGGCTTGTTTCAAACACACAATTTCTGAATACGGGCTGTGTGTATTTCTCCGTATATTGAGCGTTTTGATAGTTTAACAAGCTTTATATAGTAGTTTAACAGGATTTATAAAGTACTTAAACCTGCTTTATAATATAAAAGACATGAAAATCTCGCTTTTTACAATATGGGACCTTTTAAAATCAAGAACAAAATAAAGAAAAGGTTTACGTTTAAATCTGTGTAAAGGGTCTAAATATTGTATATTTGTGACATCACAAATGGACAGCTTGACAGCTTGTTTTAAATGCAGAGTTTCTGAATACAGGCTGTGTGTATTTCCCTGTGGATTGAGCGTTTTGATACTTTCACAGTATTTATATATATCACTTAAACCTGCTTTATAATATAAAACGACATGGAAAATCTCACTTTTTACAATATGGGACCTTTAAAAGGTTACACCTATGATTTTCCTGGTATGACGAGTCAATGTCTGCCCCAAAGAAAAGGCTATTCCTGGGTTTGAAATGCACTGTAACTTTATCTGGTGCTGCCAGCTTGAGAGCAATGTAGCAAACAAACAACCCAGTGTGTGTGTGTGTGTGTCTGTGTGTGTGTGTGGAAGTAAGCTACATGTTTGCAGTTTCCACATGCATACATTCAGACAGACAGGAAGGCAGATAACAAATGTGTTCCCCATTTCAGATTCTCACCAAAGTTTAAAGACATCAGTTATGTGGCATTAAGCATTCATCAGTTTAGCTCAATTAAAACTTTAACATTGTGAAGTTTGCTTGGCTGAGAACACTGAGATGACTGAAGCACCCAGAGGACCAAACCTGAGCTCACACAAAGGTTAGCCTGTATAGCTATGAGTCAGCCATCACAAAATACAAGGTACTAGAAACAGGTTAGAAATGCCTTTTGGAGTACCTTTAATCCACTGAAACATGTAAAAAGTGAGCTCCACTTACCAAATAAGAAGATGTCAACCAGAGAGAGACAGATAAATGATTCCCAGCGGTGAAACAGGCTTTCCTCTGTCGGCCACGCCCTCCCTGTTTACAACAAAACCCTCCAAAGTACAGATGAGCTCCTGCAGCTGGGTTAATGTGGAGTTCAGTCTGTGTGTCCTCAGGTCTGTTCTGCTGTGTGTTGAGCAGCAGCTAACAGATGTAAAGCAGCACTGAAGAACATTTCCTGGAAACAGTGAAGAGCAGAGCAGGGTGGAGTCCACAGGAATCTCTCTCTCACACAGAGAGAGAGAGAGAGGAGGGTGTGTTTGTGTGCAACAAGGCCTGAGGGGTTTAGCTCATTCTCAACAGGCACTTCTCATGTTACGCTTGGTGCCTGCCAGGGGCGGGACCAAAGGGGGGCCGGGGCTGTCACTGGCCCCCCCATCAGAGTCTGAATGTGATAGGTTCCGATAAGACTATCAAATTTACTTTGGCACTGCACAGTATGTATAATTAAAAAAAAAGGACAGAAGGGGCAAAAAAATTAATTATAACTGATGAATATATAATAATATAATAAATATAATATGATGATGCTAGATATTCACATGCAAAGTTTATGCCACAGGGCGAATTATTCAGTCTTCTTTCCTGAGATTTAAAGGTAAAATTAGAAGTTTAAAGGGACCGTTTGTAACTTTTTACAGGTATAAATCTACCGGGTCGGGATCCCATGCGCATTCGCATATACACGTTCGCATATGTGCATGTGGCTACCGTTCCTCTGCCTGCCTGCACTAACACAACGCGCGCGTTCTCGCTGCACCTCACGTTCACGCGCGCGCACTACACACTGCAGAAGAGTTAGTTTAGCTCTGAGAATATCTAGTAAATGTACAGTGGACGTTTGTGCAGAACTAAATGCTGCTGCTCCTCCAGACCAACAGAGGTTTCCCGTGTCTTGTGAAGTGACGGGGCTCCGCAGCGAGAAATGTTATCGTTTCCGACCGGGTGCCGGTGCCTCCCCTGTTCCCTCCGGCTGCGGCCGGAGGCGAAAACGTTTCTTTTCCTGCTTCAGCCCCGGAGGCTGAAGCAGGAAAAGCCAACACTAGGATCAGCATTGATTCATGGAGAGACCTTCGTCTGGTCAGCTAACATTACTGCCAAGCAGGTGAAATATAGAGTGATATTGTGGTTTTAGCTGACGTGTGTCGCCTCACTGTTTTGAGCGATGCTCGTTCATGTCTATGTAGAGCGAGCACAAGCACGAGCCCGACGTCGACTTTCGTTGACTTAACGGCCACAGGTGTCGCTGTTAACAAGTATTTCTGAAAGTTACAAATAGTCCCTTTAACATAGAAAATGCTGTTGCAGTGTACTTATTATTTTGTTATTTTCATTGTTTTAAAGTCACCAGAATTCAGGAAACAAAGTCTCTGAAACTCAAATTGTTCTGGGGGAGGACCCCCAGGGCCCCCCCCCCCCCCCCCCCCCTTAGGTTTAGAAATCCTCCCTATTTTTGAGGTCTCAAGATTGGCAAGTATGCAAAACAACCACATTTGAAGGGATTTCCTCGAACAGAGCCTTCAACAAAGCGTGGTACACACAGCACACGTGGCCAGTGATGGGGCCGGTCTGGGCCAAAATGCCAGGGCTGATTTTTTGTCCCAGTCCAGCCCTGTTACTGAATAAAGGTGCATTACAACTACATATTATAAGTACAGGAACAAAAATACTTAAAGCGGAAGTAGGCGAGATTGGAGCAAATATGATTTAAAAAAAATATTTTTTTATAAAACGGTCGCTATATCCTGACAGTAGTACATGAAACAGGTAGCCTGAAAAGATTTCCCAGACCGGAGGAAAACAAGCAGTAAGAGCTGATCTGAGGTCCGCTGTCCATCTGCCGTCTATGAGAGCCGGCTGTCAATCACTCGCGAACTCTGACCAAACGGTCAAACTAGGCAGCGCTGATCAAATATGAATCAATATTATGTTACTGTAATGCCTATTTCTTCCTTAAATGTTTTCAGAATCCTCTCGTAGTGTACGGTTTAGCTGTAAAATCACATGACCGGAGCACATCCAATAGAAATGCTCTCTCTCAATGAAATGACCTGTGATTGGTCAAAGTCTCCCGTCACGGGCTAGATTTTTTAAATGCCTGAAAACATGATGCCAAAACTATACTCCCTACTGCCACTCTGAACGTACACTAGGCAGAATGTTTTTGGCATCATTGGGCAAAAATTCTATAATAACCTTTCAGCATATTGTAATTCAAGTGTTCTGAGAGAAAACTAGACTTCTGCTCCTCCTCATGGCTCTGTTTTCAGGCTTTAGAAAATCTAGGCATTGACGGGAGACTTTGACCAATCACAGGTCATTTCAGAGAGAGAGCGAGCGTTCCTATTGGCTGTGCTCCGGCTGGTGGGCGGTGCTTGGTATTTCTTGAAACTGATCTCAACATGGTTGCCGGGTCACAAACTTTCTCATTTTAATTTAATTCAAACTAGGCAGTGCTGATCAAATATGAATCAAAATGCTCTTACTTTAATGTGTAACTGTAATTGTGTAGAATTTCCATTCAGTGTAATCATGTATTTTTTCTTAATTTTAGAGTGCAAAATGTAGTTTTTAATTCTCCGGCATTCGTCTACTGGCACAAATTCCTATTTATGCAATAAGGATTTTATATTCAAAACTAGATAACCCTGACATTATTATGACGAAGTAGTTAGTTACCTGGACGAGCTTCAACACTAAAATAGGCTACATGTCAATTTTACATGATCAAATTTAAATCATTAAACCTTACTACTCGTATGTTCATTCCTTTTTCTTAATTAAACTGAGAATAAAAGCCCATGATGCTACAAAGGATAAGAGGGTGTGTAGATAATGGATGGGTGGATGTGAATAAAGGACTTTTACCTGCAACAGAGTATTTCTACATTTTGCCATGTTTTATTGTTTAAAAATACTTCTGACTCCATACAACCACCAATACCAATGACAATAATTTGTATCTTAAGGGAAGACTTATGATAATACACTATTATAAAAATAACACAATGTTGGTTTCCTTAATCATATGGGAATGATCATAAACATTTCAAAAAGGATATTTTCTCTGAGTGGCTTCTGCAACATTTTATATGCCATGATGCTTTTTTGATTAAACAACATCAGATTCTCGAGATAACTACAAAGACGCTGACATTCAAATTCATACAGTGAGATTAAAAACACTCGCACACAACCACAGTCCCATACCCACAGTAAACCAGTCGTGTCTTTCAAAATTTGGCACATTTTCAGCATTGCACTTGGTCCCGGGAGGTCAGCTCACACAAAATCGAGGACGAGCTTCTTGGTGAGGGTGTACTTGGGCTCTGGCATTTGCTTGTAGTTTAAATATTCTCCTTTGCTGACCTCCCTGTTCACACGTGTCAGCACTGTGAGAATATCATCCCTCTCTGGGCTGCACAGAAAACAGAGGAAGCGTGTTACAAATTATAAATATTGCGGGTATATTTTAGGGCTGTCAAAGTTAATGCGATAGCGCAAATTCATTTTGACAACACTAATTTCTTTAATGCAACTTGCAATTAAGTTGCAGCCGGCTCAGTTTTACAGCTGGAGTGAAGATACTGGCATCATATGAAACTAGAAAAACCATGTCATACTAGCTTCTCACGAAGGAGGCTAAATAACACTCCAAACTTCCACTAAATGTTGGCGAGGAAAAACCTGGCATGGGCCTTTTTAAAGGGGTCCCTTGACCTCTGACATCAAGATATGTGAATGTAAATGGGTTCTATAGGTACTCCCCTTTACAGACATGCCCACTTTATGATAATCACATGCAGTTTTGGGTCAAGTCATAGTCAAGTCAGCACACTGACACACTGACAGCTGTTGTTGCCTGTTGGAATTGAGTTTGCCATGTTATGATTTGTGCACATTTTTTATGTTAAATGCAGTACCTGTGAGGATTTCTGGACAATATTTGCCATTGTTTTGTGTTGTTCATTGATATCCAGTAATAAATATATACATACATTTGCATAAAGCAGCATATTTGCCCACTCCCATGTTGATAAGGGTATTAAATACATGTGAACAGATAAAAAAATGTGCGATTAATCACGATTAACTATGGACAATCATGCGATTAATTAAATATTTTAATTGATCGACAGCCCTAGAATATTTAAATACAACAACATCATGCCCTCTGACACGTCACATCAACAGCGCAGCAAATATATTTGAAAATAACAAAAGCAGACCTAAGGAAACAGTGACAGATTTATGGTTCCTAATCTGGGAAATGAGGAATATTCTATGTTCCTTTTTTCTAGAAAAAGGGAAGATTTTCGCCATCAAAAAAGTGCATTTTATAAGTCAATACAGCTGATGTATGCGTCACACATTAGTCTTGACTCTTGACATGTATCACTCTCCCTGAATCTTAAGTCTATGTGTGGTATGGAAGTCAGTAAGTGCTCATTTTTTATGAAGTTTGTGGTTAAGCTGGGGCCCAGCCTGATTTAGTTGGCCAAAGCTTTGCCTGAACTATGGCTGGACAAAAAGCTCAACAAGCATCATCTTAAACTCTGGGTCTCACCTTTTTGCTGACCTCGTCAGCTGCGCGCACAGCTGCTGGATGTAGATGGAGCCTGTGACAGTGTTTCGAAACGACTTGCACTCTGGCACGGTGGCCATGCCCAGCAGGAAGTCAGCACCCCAAGGCACCGTCTCGCCACGCACAGGACCTGCATCTTCCTCCAGGCGGCTCTGTTCGTCCTCCTCCTGTCTTGGCCTCGGGGGACACGGCACGGATCCTCTCTGGTAGCCGCTTCCCTGACACGCTTGGATGAAGAACAGTTTGGGCTTCCCTGCCAAGGTGGGAGCTCCAAAGCTGGTGAAGGGCTTTGTCAGCTCTCGCAAGTACACCTTCTGCCCATCAGTACCAAAGACACATTCCTCTTCTCCATGGCTAAGCACGCATACCACCTAAGATCAGAGGCAGACATGTTTTGTGTTAAATTGTGTTACTTCTCAATTTGACTTTTTCCCAACGACATTTTAATGATAATGCTGGAGTTAAACACAAGATGATTTTGTATGCAAGTAATCACAATTAATCACAGAAACTCATAGGTTAACTACACTTTAACCTATGAACCGTTTAACAGGACTATTGTAAACATACTGTTTTAAAGGAATAGTTCAGCATTTTGGGAAATACGCTAATTTTTTCTTGGACCTCTAAAAATAAAAATTAAAAGTTGTGGTTTTATGTGCCGGACTATTTCTAACTGCCGGCAGTAGCTTCATATGTTCCGTACAGACATGAGAGTGGTATTGATCTCCAATTATTTCCAAATGTCAAACTATTCCTTTAAAGAGTAAAGTAGTCACTGAGATTACAGCCCTGAAGGTGTGTGACACTGCTCACCAAGGCATCATCATCCAAGAAGTTCCTTGAGCCCAGCTGTTGTAGTTCACGTCGCATGTCTCCTGCAGTCAAGTTGTTGTGTGTCACCACATTAAAACCGAGGCTGGTGAACACTGTATCCAGAGACTCTGTGTCACATAAAAGGGAGACAAATTGAAACATACCGGAAGATAATTTTTTACTTAATATCATCACATCATTTGTGATACGTATTAACTTTGAGCATCCTCTACCCTGAATGTTGCTAGGTAACTAATAAATAAACAGTATATAAACAAATCAGATGACATGGCTGTTCAAATACAAGGATACATACTCGCATCCTGCCGAGACCCTTGTCGATCTTTCAGGCCAGGGAGGAACTCCTCATTATTGATGACCACACACAAACCGCGTGGTTTATTAGTCAGGGCGTAGTAGTCTGTCTAAAGGGCACAAGCACATCCACATAGACAAATCATAAACATTAATGTTCTAATGAATGAATGAATGAATTAATGAGAGGTATGTGTGTTTGTGTGAATGGTTACGTGATCAGGAAGAGTGGTGGGCTCTATATGTGGTGCTGCATCGGGGCACACGCTCGCTCCTCCATCTAAAAAATAAAAATGATAAAAAAATAATAGCACAAGAGTGAATATCTGCAGCAGTGAGGGTGGTAGAAGGCTTGCCATTAAGGGTAATAATTCCATGGCTGTGTGCTCAAATGAATGGCAGGTCAGTGGGTAATACAGTGGAAAAGAGAGACTTACCGCCGGGCTGAGTCACAGGCATCGACACATCGATAGGTTGTGTTGGCTGACGGGGGTTGTTGACCCTCTGTAGGAAGAAAACAGAGTTGCAGTCCTCATTAAACTGGCTCATTGTAGGATGAACTGTATAATAACACACATATATACACACACCTGGTAATCCACGCTGACATGAGCAGATCTGTTTTGAGGAGGCAGGTGGGTTACCCCTAAAAAAGATCACAATCATTTCATGGATTTCATAGTAATACAACATTTTAATGTGTATGTAAGTGCGTCTCATACCGTCCATGTAGCGCTGTATAGTCAATGCCAGTTGTTGATCAAACTGAAGCAGTGTTGCATGCAGCGCACGAAGATTTGTGTTCGACAGTAAGTCAGCATTCTTTTCCATTTCAGCAAACACATCCAGTGCTGTCTGTAATTAACAGAGATGAGTTGATAAAAAACAAAACAAAATGAACATGCAAGAAACAATTGCTTGTGGCAAAATGGCTGTAGTTCACTTCAGTAACATAGCAAAGCAAATTATATTTAGGTTCAGGTCTTCACCGTGCCCTTATCCTATGAAGATTATATCTTAAATAATAATCCAAACTTTCAAAATAATAATTTCATTTAGGTTTCCTCAAGAAATGAATGAAATGCTGATATAAGTCAACTGTATATTTTTTAATAAAGCTGTCTAACACCCCTTAAAATCAAGAAGTACTCGAGACCCCCCATGAAGCTTTGGTGACCCCTTATGGGGGTCGGGATCCCCAGGTTAAGAACCGGTGATCGTCATCTGAGTAGTGTTATTAATTAATTTGATTAGCGAACCACTGTTCACAGAAAAAAGATGTAATCAATGCTGATTACAGTGGAGAGAGGTGAACTATAAAAATAAAGTCTACATGTTCATTTCTTAAGTAACTGTTTATGTGGAAGGGTGGGTGTGTTCTCACTTTGCATGTCTCAATTTGTCTTCTGCCCAGCTTGTCGCTCAAAAGAAACTTCATCTTTTCAAAATTTTCGTTAGTCATGTCAGCGTATACTTTGTACAGCATCACCCTGAAAGAAAGAGCAGAAGAGTGGAAAGGAGAAAGAGGAGAGAAACAACAGACAAAAGACTTTAACTTTGGGAATAAAGCTGTATTGTGATCCTCGTGTACAGTTATCTCCTCCAGTTAAATGAAGCTTAAAGCGAGAGTTCAGACAGGAAGACCCTCTTTACACTCTCTTTCATTCACAACATTTCTGTCTCTCTCTCTCTCTCTCTCTCTCTCTCTCTCTCTCTACTGGCTCCTACTCTTATCAGCTGACTGTGGGTGGTTCAATCTTAGATAACCAAACAGATTTTACCACGCTCTCATGAGCCAATCATATTGTTGCAATCAGAATTTTAAAAACCATTCTCCTCTCTCTTGCGTCAGTTGTCCTATCATTGCGACTTGAGGCAACCCGCCTCCACCCCATCATCTCTGGGCTTCATCATATTCCGTGCTCAGGCCTTCTCTACATTCTTCATTGGATGTTCAGCTACTCCTTTCACTACCACCACCACCAGTGTCTAGACTCCAAGGGGGGAATATATCCTTATCTCATCACGGCATCACTACCCCCTTTTAGATACGTACTAGTCACGATGGAGTCTAATCGTCAAAGACTTTGCACTATTCTTCTATCATGTACCACGTAATAAAATATTGTTCATTCTATACGAGGTCTCTCCTGATTGAAATGTCCTTCTGTCTATACATGTACCTGTATTCTGACAGCATGGGATTTGCATCGGTTTCTTCTGGTCGCCTGCTGTCTGTCTCCAGGAAGTTGAGGAGATCTGCTCGACCGATAGTTTGGAGCAGCTGACGAAGGAAGAGATGGTTGTCCAGCAGACCTTTTTCTTCTAGTCTCAAGAACAGCTTTTTTGCATCCTCGATCTGTATGAGAGCAACCGAGAAACACACAAACAAACCTTTTGAGAAGACGAACCTTGACAGGGAACAAAATGCAACAGCTGAGAATGTTAGCGACGGGAGAGAAATGCTTTCCATAAGACACCATAGAAAAAAATCTGTGAGTTGAAAGCAAGGGAGTGGTGTTTGAAAGTAAAGAAATACATCACAACTACGAATTAAATCAAGTTTCACTAATAATGATCATGCCGGGCCTATTTATGTGTTGTGTTTTTTTCTACTTTTGCCTTTAAACGTATGATCCCTTGTTTCCCTTAATTACTTTGTCTCTATTTCTTTAGTTTGTCTTTACAATGAAGCACCTTGTTAATTTTGCTTAGTAAAGCTTTGCAACATATTTTATTATTGTTAAAACAAAAACATTTTTACCATACACACTTTTATTTTGGTGATTATAGGATATCTGTCATTTGATTGTAACATGTTGTATATTTACATCTAAAGGGACTGTTGCAAAAACCAAGCAGCTTATAAACATCAGAGATAAAAACGAGATGCTTACAGGAAAAAAAAGAAATGCCACCAAAGAAGCATGGAGTACGTTTTATTTCTGTTAATTGCATATTCTTTTTATTCTTAATATTGTGAACCTTTGCACAGCCCCTAGAATATATATTTGCACATTCCTGCCAAGCTCTTTCATTTTAAACAGATACATCGTACATATTTTAAATAGGAGGTTATGACAGTTCCTGTTCCCGTCGGAGAGAGAGAAGTTCATCCCAAAGCTTGCCGCTGTATTTATACCCTTCACCTTTAAAGAAGGGTGCTTCACTCAGCTGTGAGTGTGACTACAAACAAAGTTCACCCTATCACGGAGTGGGAGGGTCCGGGTTTGAGAAAGACCCAACAGTACCAGGTATGTGGTGCTCACCCCCTCCAGGCGTTTCTTGTTGACAACATCCCGACACAAGAAGCAGAGAGCTGCCACCTCAGAGGACTCCAGCTCCTCATCTATGCTAGACAGCTTCAGCCTATCCATCACAGACCCACTTCCACCAGCGCAGGCCTGGTGCTCAGCTCACGGTGCTCAGCTCACGGTGCTCAGCTCACGGCGCTCTACAGGTATCAGAGAGGCAGAAACAACAGAGTAGCAGGGAGTAAAAAGGAAAAGTTGGCATTTGTTGGGGAAACTAAAACAAGTGAAACATGACATGAGCTCAAATGACTGGCCAAATACCACCTCTATACTTGATGTGGCTGAATAATATAGAAACATTAATTTACGCCATAAGTGATAAACATATTAGAAAGTACAGTTAAATCACTGTTGACATTTTGAGTACTCCTTACATTTAAAGCCCTTAACTCTCAACCTGTAGGCAGTGTGAGGTCCTCAGGCGGGAACCTGGTTGCTGTTCCGTTGGCTAGGTTTAAGACTAAAATGTATTTCAAATGGTTATGATATTTGTATATCTGAGTGGTATATTATTAATCCCCTTTTCTTTATTTTGTACTTGATTTTAAAGGTCCCATATTTTAAAAAGTGAGATTTTCACGACTTTTATATTATAAAGCAGGTTTAAGTGCTATATAAATCCTGTTAAACTATCAAAACACTCAATATACGGAGAAATACACACAGCCCGTATTCAGAAATTGTGCGTTTGAAACAAGCGGTTAGGATTTCTGTCCATTTGTGATGTCACATTACATTACCATTACAAGGTTTTAAAAATAAACATTCTAACACTGTCAGACATATGACTGAGCATACAGGGTCTGGCCACATACAGCTACATAGAGAAACTGTCGTATCAGTCCACACTAACTTAAGTAATTTCCTGGCTGTTCATACTTCCCCTTTTTAAATGCTTAAATGTAGTGACTGACGTCTAGTAACACATCTCAATGGGCTCGTAAACAAATACAAATACAAACAGCTTTCCTTAATTCTCCTCTCGGTTACATTTAATTGAGTTTTAACAACATACACATTTTCCACTGTAAGCTTTTATGTTTTCTACAGAAGAAAAAGTTATCAGCGCTTAGTTTTGTTTACACGATCAGCTATACTACTCCCTTATCAAAAATGATGAATACTAACACAAAATCCTTCTAAATATTACAGTACCATTATTATAAATATCAAAACTAAGAAGCCGTTACCTCCGGCCGTCCCTCCACTGTGTCGCTGGCTGTCAGTGCTCTCAATAACTGAAGACAATAACACATTTGTGGGGAAAGAAGAATTATGACATCACATAGCCTACTGTAAAACGCTTCAGGAAACAATGGGGCTTTTTTTTCCTGTTTCTTAATTTTCTCATACATACCCTGCAACCTACTTAGCTTTTCTGGTTACATCTAAAGCAATGTGTTGATGGTGAACACTAAAAACTAAGTGTAGTGTTAAAGTACAAAGTTGTTTAACTTTAACTTTAAATTAAAATAAAATTTGTTTTTTTAAAAAGTAACCAAATCATTAAGATTTTTTTAATAAAACTATATAAATGCTGTGAAAGTATCGAAACACTCAATCCACATATACACAGAGCCCGTATTCAGAAACTCTTTGTTTGAAACAAGCTGTCAGGATTTCTGCCCATTCGTGATGTCACGGACATACAATATTTAGACCCTTGACACAATTTTAAACGTAAACATTCTAAATGTGTCCCAGTTTATGTCCTGTTGCAGTGTATGTAAATAACATCAGCTGACAGGAAGTAAACATGGACCCAAACTGTTGCCTAGCAACGCAATTCCGTTGAAATGCACTAAAACGGAGCGTTTCAGACAGAGGATAAATACAAGTATATTCAGGCAAACAGTACGAGGAAAATAAAGTTTATTTTTAACATTACAGCATGTAAACATGTTCTATAGTAGAAACACAAAATACAAGTATGAACCTGAAAATGAGCACGATATGGGACCTTTAACTTTTAATGTTCACTTCCTTTTCCTTGTTTTATATGTGCCCTTTAAAAAACACATTGTGTTATGTTACTGTATAAATAACATACACTATTATTATTATTATATTATTAATATTAAAGATATTCTACAGGATGGGTCATAGCGGTGTTTTTGAAATCACTGAGAGGCTAAAATTCAGGAAGTGAATGAGTCTCTTGAACATGAACTCATAAATCCTGTGACTTTCCTGCATTATGGACTATTTCCTATGACCTCCTATTAGGGGTGTAACGATACGTTTTTACAACGATACGATTTCCATGGTTCCGATATGATTCAGGACGATATTTGGCTCATCTAGAGCGATGCGATACGATTCAATGATTTGAAATCGATACAGTAACATTTTTTGCCAAAAATTCAATCAGTGTGACTGTGAAATAAATAGCTTATACTGGACAGAGCAGGTCAGGATTCCTCAAAGTTTTTCTTGTAAGGGAATCAGGAATAAATTAATTATGGATATAAACAAGTAAACAACGGTTAATGGCAAATACATACACCTTTTATTTGAAAATATTAAAAAGTGCAACTGCAGGCCCTTCTGATTCAGTTCTAGAGATACAAGGCAGTTTAATATTTAACAAAAAATATAATAAACCAACTTCTATTCAAGTTAAATGAACAGTAATTTAACCTGCTGCTTCTGTCCTCATTTTCAATATAAACGGTAGAGCAATAATACAGTGATCAACCGCTTATAGTGATCAAACAGCTTGGGACAATAATCATATACATTTTTTTATCTAAGCTGTGGCAGTGTTTGTTTGTTTGTTGTTGTTGTTTTTATTATTATTTTTATTATTGTGTTTGTGAAAATAAGAAAACCCAATAAACATATTATTATTAAAGAAAAAAACCTGATAGAGAGCCACCCATCGGTAGTTAGGGGGTAGGGATAAAGGTTGGTTCAGGCATAAATATATAAAACAGTTTAATACTAATAAAACTGTTTTATATATCTTTGGGTTCAGTTTTAGGTAGGAGGGGGAAACATTTCGATGTAACACCAACAGGTCCTGACGTTTGTTTGACTTCACAAAATTAAAAGTTTAAAAAGTTTTAGCTCAAACTCTGGTTACAACAGTAATGTAACCAATTAAATCAGTTTAACAGTAACATTACACTACAGTCAACAAACAGCCGAACTGTTGAGGTTACTCGGTTATAGACTGTAGTTTAACAGCTAGTTTACAGTAAGCTAACTAACGGCTGAATACATTAACTAACCTCTGTAAACACACAGGTGAGTCAACTTACCACGTTAAAACTTACCGCTGTCAGTTTATGTGCGTCTTCTGTTACTCAGTAAAACAATATCCCCTTTTTTAGAGCGAAAAATAAGTCACAAATGAAGCCTTAGTGCTCGCAGTCCGCCGCCGCTTACTGGTTTCACTTTCAGAGGAAGTGAGCGACGTGTTTTAAAGAACGACTACTTCCGCTTAAAACCTTCAAAATAAACGCTATATGGTCAATAGAGACGCAAAAGTAAAGTCTTACTTCGGATTAGTCGACTTGAAGTGGTCCAAGACCAGTCAAAACAATTATACTATAACTTATTTGGAGAATGTTGTAGCACGCCTTTCATTATATATCTTTTTTCTTTGTCTTTTTACATTGTACACTTTTATTTTGAAGACAGACTCGCTTGCTGGAGGTTGACAAACTTGCTCAGACATGTCTCATAAGATAGACAGTAGTGATGGGAATTCCGGCTCTTTTTAGGGAGTCAGATCATTTGGCTCAGCTCACCAAGAAGAGCCGGCTCTTTCGTCTCCCAAACGGCTCTTCATTTTACCACTTCTGCCTTTTATAATTCAGCCAAATTTAGCTTTAGCTGTTTTGACCTATGATTAGTATGTGTGCTTTGTTCAAATTGTTCAATATAATTATACTAATCCTTATAATTTCCCAAATACCATAATTTTACATGCTGCTTCATTTCCGCGCACCACACTACTCTCTCTCTTTCTCTCCTCCTCTCCCTCCTGCTCTGTACCTGTAGACCGTCAGCGCGCCGTGCACCCCGCCCCTCACTGCTTGATGGTATGATCGTTGTCTGTCATTACCTGATTGGTCGCACGGACGTCATTAACACAACATTCAGTCACAGTCAGTGCATGAAGTGCCCGTGGCGCGGAGAAGATCGTCCTGTCATTCTGCCTTGAATTAATAAAACAATAAATAAATAAATGTCACTCAGACGGGAGCCAGCTCCTATCACTTAAAAGAGCCGGCTCTTTGAGCTGGCTCGTTCGTGACTGACACATCACTAATAGACAGGTACCAACAATGAAATTACAAACATTGTTTGAAACATACCACTTTATTCAGATCACTAAAGTTAGTTTTTTTTTAGCAAGATCACACAGCTCAGGTGAAGTCTCAGGTTTGAAAGTTTCCCTTTAATACAGCTAGTCATCTGTCACTTATATAACATCAGACAAGATATAACATAACCAAATGCAATTTTAAAATTAAATGTCAAGTTAAAAGGATAAATGAACAGAATAGCTATATATGTTTTTTTTAAAAAGGCTGTTTAGCATGTGCTTTCAGAGTGAGGAGGCTTCCAGGCTTGGTTCTGGAGGACGGCGGGAGGCAAAAGGGAGGAAGTACTCTCTGGCAAACTGGAAGACGTCATCTGGTTTCCTCAGCAGCAAAAACTGCAGGAAGTCAGATACGAGCGCACGGATCTCTGGATGCTGTCTCAGGTAGGAGGCATGGTCCGCCTTCAGCTCCTCCTGCCCCCAACGAGATAAAAACGTACATTCATACTCTGTTCTGTTCAAAGGGTTTATAGGGTAAGATGATGATAATGGGAAATATAGCCTGTAGGATAAGATGTATGGAAGGAAAACAGTATTATTCAGGTACAGTCATTCTGAATAAATGTCTTTATCATATGAGAACATTATTGGTTACCTTTCTGTCCAAGAACTTGGAGCGCATCTGCATGTCTTCTTCCCAAACCAGAGGGACCTTCTCAAAACCTCAAAACACACACAACCAAACAAACATCATAACTCTGTTTCATTAGAAAAACTGCTTTTATATGTGTGTGTGAGAGAATGGATACCTTTTTCTAGCTGTGATGGCAGCTGCAGCAGCCTCATGGTGACCGGTGATCCCACCTGCACTCTGCTGGCCATGTGCCTGATAAGAAAATACAAACTGCTCAAAAAAAATACTTTATCAAGTCATATTAAAAAAATTTTTTTCCACAAAATGATTTACAGAGCGTGAAAGTCACAAATGCATGCACTCGTTTAGGATGCAGGTGTGTTTCACTGGCGGTCGAACAATACGCCATCCACACACACATGAAAAACAACACAGAAAATAAAATTAACTTTACTGTAATGTGTTTTTCTTGCTCTCTCTCTCTCTCTCTCTCTCTCTCTCTCTCTCTCTCTCATACACACTCATTTACATGTATCAGTTCATGGGTCTCACATCTGGATAAAATCCACATACAATTTAACACATTTTTGTTTGAACTTAGCCACATACTGTACATGGATCTCTGGTAGCCAGATCACAAATATCATTGCAATCATGTCTTGGTTTTCACAGGCTACATGCGAACCACACTACAACACTAAAACTCACCAAAACGTTAATTTGATTGTTATCATGCCACCCTAAACACAGGTATAGTCCTTTAAGGAGCTGCAAACACTAAAAGAATTGCAATTTGATCCACAGTGTTGGGCAGTGAGAAGACGTAAAGTCAAAGAGTATACGATAGATATGCTTTTTTGACAACAGCCGCTAGACGGCGTCGCGGTAGCGCTGCTGCCATTTTGGACTGAAAATGGCTGAGTCTGTGGCCATGAAAAGAGACGTCTGTAAATTAGAGGATGATTATTTTTTTTAGGTAAATCAACTTCCCAGTACAAACACTTATATAGCCCTAATTTAAATCATTATGTCCTAAAAGTGGTAAATTAACTAAAAGCTGAATCCAGAGTTATTTTCCTCGGCATAATGAACGTACATCAGACCCGCGGGACTGCACGCTTATATGACATATCTGGTTCTGCCAGCTTCCTGCTAGCTGTATGCAGCTGTAATAATGGATATATTGTCTGTAACTCATCACTTTTATTATGTTATAATACACCCATGGGCTGTATGCTGTAAGCCTGTACCGTGGTGGATGTATAAACGTCTCTGTTCCCAAACAACCGGCTATCGGCCAGCAGCTAGTAGCACTAGTAGCGCTAGTAGCATGACATAAACAGAATTTAATGTGGTTGTAGGCTATTTACTAACACGCAGGGCAAAAGCACAGGGCACAACCTCTTATACATCCATGGCCTGTGGTCTATTGTTCATTGATGTTGGAGGTCCTTCACATGAAAACGTTTGAGATTGATCTCAAAATCTGTGTGCTGAATTTTTCTAACTTCCATTCATGTCCATCGCTCCTCTGGGAAGCGGCCGGGAAAAAAAGTAAGTAAGTAAGTAAATTGTTATAATAGTATGCATATTTATAATATTTTATTGTTCAACACAGGCCATTTCAGTAGAAACATTAAAATAATGACAATAGAATAGAAATAATTTTGTTTTACTTTTGCACTTTGTAGGCGGATGTTTTACTGGCGTCCGGTAGTCACTTTCAGTCCAAAATGGTGTAGCTCTGCTGCTGGGCGTTGCAATGGAACAAACAATTGACTTTCACTTCTTAGCAATATCCGTTCTTCGGTGTAGTCATTGAGCTTACCCATCAGCCAGGAAGTAGCACTGCCAGGTAGTGGGGCTGTCCTCCACAGAGTGAACAATCCTCTCCACCCCAAATACCTCCACGTCCTCACCCCCAACCTTCAGCTGCTTCAGACCCAGCTCGCTCTGACCTCAGAGAAACAAATAATCAGAGCTCACTATTCAAACAACACACAGAACGACCAAGAGGTCTCACTGGCATGATTACTTACAAAAGTGGTGTGGATGATGTGTAATCCCTGGTCGAAGGAGATGAAGGTCATGTGTTCTGGCACCATCTTCCTCAGAGCGATGAGGCGCATCAGCAGCAAGCTGGACCCCTCGGTAACCAGCCCTCGTAGGACACACATGGGATAAGAAACGCTCTCCTTCGTCGTCTCCTGTACACACACACACATAAAAAAGAATTACACCTTACAGTAATTTCACAACAGGAAGTCTGTTGACATCACCTAAATGTTTGGATAAAACCATTTTGAAGTGTTATCAGAAAGACATTTAGATCCAGATTTCACAAAATGGTAGTAAAAAATACTTTTAGCCGTGGCAAAGGTCATCATATTAGCATCTTTTCCCCATAAAAATGCTTAGAGGGCCTATAGGGATGATAGAACCCTAATGTTGTTTTGCAACAGGGTTATTCTCTCTCACCTCTCCTACAGTGGTAACTTTATTGATCACCATCTGCCCGTCATGCTGCACCATGTGACGCCTCTTGTCCAAACTGTGGCCCTCAAGCTGAAAAGGGGATTCAATGTGTTTAAAGGCAGGAAATACAAAATAAAAAACAGACAGATGTGGCATGAGAATGAAGAATAAGAATGAATTCCATGTGTGTTAAAGAGGACCTATTATGCTTATTTTCAGGTGCATACTAGTATTTTGGGTTTCTACTAGGACATTGACCTCTGTCTGAAACGCTCTGTTTGAGCTCCTGCCAGATTTTTTAAAAAGCGGCTGTCCTGCAGTGGTTTGACTTTTGAAAACTAGAGCCAATGAAAATGTGGGACATCGTCTCAATATGTGGGACGTGGTACAACGGATAAAAATGCTGTGCAGTCCCTTGTAAAGTGGGACGCCTGGTCACCCTAATTACTTGGTGACATCACCACGTTACGGAATAAAAGGCGGGACGTTAAGCAAGGTGTTTCAGGCAGTTCAGGAGCATTGTCTCTGTGGGGGAGAGTAACTCCCTTTGGCGTGGACTTTGGGCTTTGTAACTTCGCAGACCTTTTGCATGCACAAAAAACTGCATAACACACTAAAGGAAAGGGGAAAAAGCACAAAAGAATAATAGGTCCCCTTTAAAATAAGACAGTGCGGAGAGTTTGCAAAGACCCACCTTGACATACTCATGGAAATCTTCCTCCAGCACCTCCAGGTCCGTGGTTAGGTAGGCTTAAATGGACAGTGAAAAAAGGACAAAGGACATTCAGATAAATAGACAAAACTTTGGAGGTCAATCTGTCTTTGCAGCCCCTGCCTCCCCCCTCACCCATCACTGTAGTTCCACAGGGGGAGTCATCGATGGCTCCCTGGCTCTTAGCATGCAGTAGCATACACGGCTGCTGGACTCTTCGGGCAAACTCCACCGTCACACTGAACTTCCCCAGGTCCCGGCTGCCCTCTGACACAGTCACCAGAGAGTCTGGAAACACACACTTCAGCAGCTCTGCAGGCTCTGGGAGAAGTGGGGGATTTTTACGTTTTAACGTATGGACAGTTTTAAATAAGTCTAAAGCAGGGGTCAGCAACCTTTACTACCAAAAGAGCCATTTTAGTCAAAATTAAAAAAAAAAAAATCTGTCTGGAGCCGCAAAACATTTGAGCATTGTGATGAAGGTAACACAGTTTATAGTCTAAGTATATAGTATATAAGTCTAATGCAGTGAGGGCCAAAGAGAAAATGTATTACGGAGTATGAGGGCCACTATTATGAGAAAAAAGTCGTAACATTACGAGAATAAAGTCATAACTTTACGTGAAAAAAAGTTGTAATATCGCGAGAATAAAGTCATAACTTTACTAGAAAAAAAGTCGTAACATTACGAGAATAAAGTCATAAGTTTACGAAAAACAAAGTCGGAATATTGTGAGAATAAAGCCATAACTTTACGAGAAAAAAAGTCGTAACATTACGAGAATAAAGTCATAACTTTACGAGAAAAAAGTCGGAATATTGTGAGAATAAAGTCATAACTTTACGAGAAAAAGTCATAACATTACGAGAATAAAGTCATAACTTGACTTTATCTCATAATAAACTTCTGACTTTATTCTTGTAATATTATGACTTTTTTTCTCGTAAACCTACAATTTTATTTTCATAATATTACGACTTTTTTCTTGTAAAATAATGACTTTATTCTCATATTATTACGACTTTTTTTCTAGTAAATCTATGATTTTATTTTCATAATATTACGACTTTATTCTCGAAATCTCAGATCTATTTTTTTTCCTCAATGTGGCCCTAATACTCTGTTGTACCACAGACCTACAACAATGATAAACACAAATGAAAATGTAAACAAAAAACTGTTAATCACTTCCATGTTTAATAATCCACAGGGAGCCTCTGGAGAGGAGCTAAAGAGCTGCAGGTTGCTGTCCTCCTGGTTTAGAGCTTTATTTTCTATATTTGGTTCATTGTCAATTCTGTGCCTGGGTGCAACACGAGATGTGCCAAAACCAGGTGGTGTTAACTCCAGCAGCCTACGCAGTTTGTGTCAGTAGCCTGCAGAGTAAACGGACATCTCACCAATGCTGGACATGAACGTGTTCGCTTCGTCAGAGGCTTTCAGCTCCTCTCCGAGTTCGAGTCCCTCAATCCCCGCTGCGGCTCCGGCTGGTGTCTCGTCTTCCAGCGGGGCTTCCATCATTAACGCTGTCTTTATTTAATGGCAGATACTCCCGGTAATAATAATAAAAAACAGCTTTATAATACACACTTTTGTTGCAACAGATAGCTTGTTTGGTTTAGTTTTTATGGCAAGCAGCCTTTTGATGTTCCTCCCGGAAGAGAGGACGAACAAATGTGAGTTGTCAGGGCAACGACGCTGCAGTACCGTAAAGACGGACGTAAGTGCGCAACCGAATTCCCACCAAAGCAGGTGCACACAAACAAATCCTATTCAATGCTCCATAATGTGTGTTGGTTGAATGCCTTTTTAAATCCTCCATGTGTTTAGCTATTGTTAAGAATAAAAAAAGGAAAACTTAAAATATAAAGGATTGTTGTTTTTTGGTTTTTTTTGTGTGTTTTCTGTGTTTTTTTTAAATTCTATTCTTTCTTTTTGTCATTATTATTATTATTTCTTTTCTTAATTTTATTTCAATTTTGAATGTAGAAGTTGTTTTCTCTAGTGTACTTAATGAGTTCGTCTATAAGCTCAACTACTTAAAAAAATGGTTTATAAACTATTGTAATCACGAACTGTAAATTGCATATATTAAAACAACCTTGAAAAAAAGGAAAAAATAAAGTATAAAAAAAAATAAAAAATAAAATATAAAGGCAATACACCAATTCATTAAAAAGGAAGAGAAGAAATACAATGACAAATTTCTTTTCTCTTTACCATTCAGTTACTGGCATCTGTTTTATATTTGCTGTACTGGTTGTGTTTGGATTGTTTTTCTAAGCCATAAAAGAAAATGTTTTAAAAATATATTGCGTTAGGAACACTTTCATATACTAAATATGCGTAGATAAGGCTAGGAGGCAATACAAATTCATGTTTACATTAGTAACTTATTTGTTAGATATGCGAATGTCACCAGGCTTCTGTTTGTATAAAGTTCTAGTGAAATAGTATCATCCCTCATTAAAACATGGACCCACCAGTGGTCATCATACTTTGAGCAAAAAGCAGGTTTATTCTGCAACACAAATCTGGGTCAATATAAAACACAATGATTCAATGTGATGATTTAAAAATATAAGATTTAGAAAGATAAAAAAAGATTGAGTATACCTTAAGAAACCCCTTCCCCTGAGTAAATTATACACCCTTAATTAAGACATAAAGCATACTGTGTTTGCATGATTTCTGGTGTTTAAGCTTCAATGCTGATGTGGAGACAACACAAGTCGATTCGTCAGGGTGAACCTAACTTCAGGCATCTGCTTTCTTGCACCTGGGTTTTGACTGCTGCCCTCTTTCTGGCTTACTTCATTGTTCACGCTGTGGAGGATGGTGATAATGTCTTCACCCCTAAAACAATATACAACGTAAAAAATTACTATCCCTAACAGGAGACATTATGATTAATTCAAGTGTACAGCATACATTACATGGTAATGATCATATCATCAGATCTACAAGATATAAAATATTGTGGAAATTTCAAGCCGTAGGACTAACTATATATATCAAATTTTTTTGAGTTACCTTTGACAGCCCTCCTTTAGCTGCCGACACACAGATTGGACGAACCAGCTCCCATCTCTTATGTGTCTAATTGCCTCATGATCTTCAACAGTGGCAACAGCAACCAGAACATCGGCAAATTCAGGGATGGATAGTGAGTGAGAGCCATCAGCCTGCAGCTCTTCTAATAACACTCCATGCTGCGTCTGCCCTCCCTGGCAGGCCTGGATCAGGAACACTTTGGGCTTGTTGGTGAGGGGAGACTGAACGGTTGCCTTGAAAGTTCTAGTTATCTGTTTGATGTAGAGGGGCTGCCGATCGATCCCGAGGACCGCGCCCTTCACTCCGTGACTCAGGATACAGCAGATGAAGGCATCGCCATGCTTAGGAGCCTCTTGAAGAGCGGCGAATCCGCTGCCAAACCACTCCTTAACATTGAACTCCTGCAGCTGAGAGAGGTCGCTCTGAGAAGCGAAGCATTTCAGTGTGCGATCCATCTGGTCCTTGGTTTGGTCTTCACACATCAGCACTCTGAACCCCAGCCAGCTGAACACATCTGTCAAACTTTCTGTAGGATATTGAATTTTAAAAAAAATAGTTAAGCTTCAACCACCACCAAACAGGACAATAGTTTAAATCTGTGAATCTGTCTACTCTGTAACATACGAGCATCTTTGTCGGTTCCATTTCTTGCTGTCCCATCCTTGAAATTCATGTTGTTTATGATCACGCAGAGGCCGGTTGGCTGGCTGTTCAACTCATACTGCATGTCCTGAAAACAATAGAAACAGGTTGACACAAACATATAATGAAGAAACTTCAATATTTTATGCTTGAACACGCAACTTTAGTTTACTAGTTTCAATTTATGAGGTATTACAATGGAGTGCACTAGGGATGACGTATTTTTGTAGGCTAACCAGGAAGTTAGCATCGCTCTGGGTTCCCTCGACAAAAAGCAAATGGGATTTTTCCATTGGGTTTTGGATTATTATAAATAAGCTCTGTGGCAAACAAACGCTTATGACATCACTTGATTTTTGAAGTGTGAATGCAATCGCCGTAAAAGTAAAAAGCTAACGTTAGGCTATAAACGAACTACACCACAGTTGCATGAGTGGGAGTATACTCAATGAGGCTGTAAAGGCGGACGAGTCGGTGTGATGACATTTAGTAGTTAGCTAGCTGGCTAGTGTTGATGATGTATATTGTGCGTGACGAGAGATGCAGTTTACTGAGCACACAAAACTAAATGATACTACGATAAATCTACGATGAACTGTGACTTTCTTGACTTGCAAAATTATGTTTTAATTTGACAAACATCATATGTGTGATTCATTGCGTAATTCAAATGGGATGAAAAAATAATTTGTCTCTCGACGTTGACTACCGTTCATATTTTTTCCAAAATAAGGTCCCATGGGGTCCACCGGAAGGGGCGTGACTTAGGCTCTCTATTCCTGTAGCACTATTTAATAAAGCTAATATTTTATATGTTAATACAGGATAATAAGCATGTCTTGTGTCTAAAGCCTAACTAATATCACTGGCTCAAGCATTGTCACATAAAGTGTGTTATTTCAATATTAGGTGAAAACCTCACCTCCTTTTGCCTCTTGCTTCCTGGTGGCAGAACATCTGAGGAAATCAGAGGGAAACAGAATTACAACTCCAAACATAAAAGCCTCAACTTCATGTGAAACACACAATAGGCTGGCATAAGAGTCATTTCTATAACCAAACTGCACATAATAACGTACCACTTTCATGAACCGAGGAAACTTGGACAGGCCTAGGTAAAAGGCAGGCGTCATTCAATAGTATGTTCTTCAGGTCTGGGAACGTCTCTTGAATCTCATCATCAGTTTGCAGGAGGTTCAGGAAGGCTTGGCAGCGGTCTTCTCCTTTGTCCATGATCTTATCCACAAGCTCAATGATGTGGCCCTCTTCGTCTTCCTTGTTAATGCTTTTGAGTTTTTTGTACTCTCGTCTAGTTATCAGGCCTTTCTCAAGAACTTTGTTGAGAATCAACATGCGGTCTCCACTCAAAATCGTGTGAATGGCTGTTTCATTACATCTCATCTTGTCTTTGGCTGCCATGCTGAATCTGACATTGAGATCAATAAGAACAAGTAGTCAATATTGGGTTTCTGGTTTATAGAGTCAAACTGTGAAAGATTTTTGTAACATATTGCGATTTCATTTTTACCACTCAAGAGCCATTATCCGGTACGTAGAACAGCCCTTACAAAAAAGAAGTTTATTCAAGTGTGCCATTACTTACTGTGCCATTATATACTTCTTTTAAACTTAAAATAAGAGATCATGCTTTCTGTTTACTTTGTATGTACTTATCAGAGATATAATAAGGAGATAAAATTATACTAATAATAATAATAATACTAATAATATATAATAATACTAATAGTCCAAGTGTATTTGCCTTATACTGAAAAGTTTACAGAAAAGTATTTGGCTAAGAACCATAAGTTCACTTAAAGAAAACTTACAAGTATACTTGAAATAAAAACTATTAAAGTAGTAGTTTACTAAGAGTATACTTTAAAGTGTACTTTCATAAACTAAAAAGGAGGCTACAAGTATACAACTACTAAACTAACAGTATACCTAAAAGTTCACTTGTAGTAGAGTTCATATTATAGTTGCAGTACAAAATACAACTTGGATGTAAACTAGTTGTTTACTCAAAGTTTACTACTCTTACATTTACTTAAAAGTATACTTTTAAAACTAAACAGTGGGCCAATATAGTCCCAAGAAGTATTCAAGTACTAGTAACAAGTACATTGATATTAGTATACTTATCACATAAAGTATACTTGGGATTATACTTGAACTGTACTTAAGTTTACTTCATAAAATAAACTTGAAGTATACTTCTTTTTTTTGTAAGGGAATTCATCATTGAGTACTTCATTCATGAGATTAAAGCAACATAATTCTTATTTACCAAACACAGCAAGTGTTACTTTGAAAAAGGGGGCCCTCAAAAATTAGTTAACATTTAAAATGTAGTCAACTAGCTAAGAATGTATGCCATCTTGTATCTAACGTTATATTTTGACATCAGGTAACGTTACAGACTGACGTTACACAGTCAGAATTTAACGTAGCGAACTTAACGACGACTCTACACGACGTGTAGAGTCGTCCTACTTTCAAATCAAACTCGGTGAAATAAAAGTTTATTTCAACCAAACCAGAGTTGGTGATTGTTGAAAGACTAACGACGACGGTATTGGTGAGTTTTATTTTGTTTCTGTCAAGTTTGAATGAAGTGTCTTACGATGCTCTGCCACTAGAACAGCTGATCTCAACATAAACAAATACACATGGATGATGATGCAAGTGTACTCGGGTACGGAACAAATTTACTAATGTGAAAGCTGAGCAGAGAGTGGGGGCAATCGTACTCGGGCACGGTACAGATCAATCGTACCTAATGTGAAAACGCCCTTAGTCTCAGGTAAGTCTCCAGGAAATTAATGCAATGTCCTCAAAAGTTATGAAAACAGGACTGTGTGTGTGTGTGTATGTGAACTTGTATTACCCATGTGTTGGGGACATAAATCTGTGCAGTGACAATGTGGGGACTCGCCTTGTTTTTGGGGATGAAATGCACGTCCCCAAAACATAAATCATTACATTTTAGGTTGAAGACTTGGTTTAAGGTTAGGGTATACATCAGACCAGCACATATGCGTACTTTGCAAAAAGTCAAGGCCGCGCCCCCCTTTTTGGGGATAGAAAACCAAAGATCCCACAGACTTCAATGCAATTTCACGTATCCATTCATCTCTTGTTAATCAAACGTTTGTTTTAAAAGAATGTCTAATCATTATTTTGCGATCTTGCCTGAACCTGATCGTTCGCGATACCTTAATAAATTAAGGTTAATCACCGCCATGTTCAGTCTTCCCCCCGTCCAACACAGTGGCCGGATGTTGCTTATCCAGACTTCTGTACAAACCCAATTAGGCTGAGTGTTGTCTGTAAATAACCAACCTGTTAATAGCCAACTGTTTGATCTATAGCCTGGGATTTAGTTGGAGACGACAGTCTGATGCTGCTATAACGTTAATGTATGACCGTATTACTGCAGCAGCCTCACACTCAAGCTAACGCTAACTAGCCATGCTAGTCACTGTCACCAGCATCATTTAGTAATTTACCACACTGGCAGTGAATATTAACATACCCTATGTGCCTCAGATCTCAGTGTGAAAGCCTCGGTTAACCCGCTACACAACAGCTTTTCATCATTCTCTCTCCTGTGACAGCGAGTTTCTTTCCCCCAAACAGGAGCGCAGCCTCGGCGATGACGCCATGCTGGTCTGGTCTATAGCTTGGAGCCATAAAGACCCTCTATTATATCTTGACATCAGCATTTTTGAGTTTATTGTTGATGCAACCAACTACACAGCAACTCTTTTGCATAGCGTTATTACTATAAATACTACTATGAGCGGTTTGTTTAAAGTAGAAGTTTGGAGACATGTTTCAATCTGTTACCGTCTATAAAGGGGACGTGGTCATGCAAACCTACTCTGGATCACGTATCGCCGGTCTGATGTGTGGTTAGGTTTAGGTTAAGGTTAGGCAAGTAGCGAATATGGTTAGTGAGGGTAGGTTTCATATAAATGAATGTAAGTCAGTAATGTCCTCTAAAGTGCTGGAAACAAGACCACATATCCACAATGTGTATGTGTGTGTGTGTGATCTGTCTGCAGATGTTCACCCACCTGAAGACACCAGCCGTCAGTGGAGCGTACGAGCCTGTAGGTGTGCACAAACGGTGCTTTCCTGCAAAACACAAAGTTCAGGAATTAAAATGATTTGCTGTGAATGTGTAAAATCTGAGGTTACTCACATGTTTCAATGAGACCATTAAAATGTGAAAGAGTGATCGTATGTGGATCTCGGGAAGAGGGTTTAATTTTTTTTTTGTTCAACACACAGGAGTAAAGACACATTATGTGATAATTTGGAATTTCTATACAATTTTTCATCTTTTTTTCTCAGTTTTTCTCTTTTTCACGAGCTATAAATGCGGTCTGTCTTTTCAAAATTTTAAATATGGATTAATTATGTAAATATGTTTCAAAGTCTGGTCTACTTTGAAACACTAAATAACAAGTAGTTTGTAAATAGGAAAGACTTTCATGGCTGTAATTCTTATTATTTATATTACAGGATGACTTTTGAATATTTTAGCGGAACCACTTGAAACAAAGTTTATAAAATATGTGTATTGTCCAAAGAATCAGCAGTATACAGCGGCGGTACTGTACAAGTACAAGTATAATCAGTGTACTTAAGTACAAATTTGAGGTTCTTATACTTTACTTGAGTATTTCTATTATTTCCTACTTTCTACTTTTACTCCACCACATTTCAGAGGCAAATATTGTACTTTTTACTTCACTACATTTATCTGACAGCTACAGTTACTGGTTACTTTTCAGATCAAGATTTTATACGTCAAACATGTTATCAGTTTATAAAATATGCATCATTATAGATAAAACTACCCCCAACAGTATATATACAGTTGTTAAATTTACCGTGTCAACATTCAGATGCTGCTTAGACGGTAATGAATCAGGAAATATCACTCCCAGCTCACCTCACACACAGACAGTAGGCCCCCTGCACGGTCTCGCTGTCTCTGAGCAGAAAGCTTCCATCATGTCCAAACCTCCCCAGCAGCCTCTCTGTGGCCTCGCTTCCAATTCTCCCGAAGTAAATAGACCGGACCAGCATCCCTTCCCTCTCCATGTTGCCTCTGAGACAGGCTCCCGTGTGTGCTTAAGAGATGAGAAGAGTGCAGCAGGCTGTAGCAGCAGATGAGGGTGTCAAAGGCTGTGAGGCAGGAAAAGCTTTTCTGGTTTTCACACTTTTCTGTCATGCATCTGCACCTCACACGTCGTGCACTTTGTCTAACCGGAATAATGAGTGTCAGCAGAAAGACATATGTGCATGCAGCAATGTCCCCCACACTAACCACAAGCCAACCCACCCACACATGCACAATAGCAAAGACATCCAACCTAAGCTGCGGTTTGATTTGGTGCTGTCTCCATAGCTTTTATTAGGGCCAGAGCACCGACAACGTCGAGCCAGCGAAGGCCCTATTGAAACTGTAGTGTTTCTTCTTTTTTTCTTTTTCTCCCAAATGAATCGCCTTTTTGAGGGCCTTAACATGCTCAAAAAGTTGTTAAACTTGGCACACTTATTTAAATTTTTTTTTTATATTTTAAGGGTCTCGGGCTTGGGTGTTGCAAAATGACTCGCTAGCGCCCCCTAGAAAGTTGGAAAACTTAGCCCCTCGCTCCGGCTCCACCTAAATGTATGAAATTTGGCAGACAGATGTAACGTGGAGATGCACAAAAATGCCTCTTGGAGGTATGGCCAAAACTCAACAGGAAGTCAGCCATTTTGAATTTAATGTGCGATTTTTGCCCATTTTTTGCGTTTTGTAGGTTGTGCACTTTAACGAACTCCTCCTACAGATTTAATCAGATCCACTTGAAATTTGGTCAGGACCATCTTAAGACTTTACGGATGAAAAGTTATTCAAATGGTGAGTTTTCACTGAATGACCTGACCGTGGCGTGGCGTGGCGGCCATTTTAAGCCATTCGCCATGAAACAGGAAGTTGTTGTAACTCCACTTTACGTAGTCTGATCTGCCCCAAATTTCTCAGCTATGATGGTGGTCCAGGCCTGAGATCATTTTCATGTCAATATAGACTCATAGCCCCGCCCGAAGATATTAACCACGGCCCTTTAATAACTCATGAAGCGTTTGTCGTAGAGTCTTGTGGGAGGCGTCATTGCTCTCATCAGAGTTCCAGTTTCATTGTGCCTGGCCGCGTCAATTGGTGTCCCGCCAATAGCCCCGACGCGCGGGAAGGTGCCGGGGCCCGTTCATCGCTGCTTGCAGCTTTAATTCTTATTTATTGGCTTCTTTAACAAAATAAAAGTAGCAAGAATTCAAGCAGAATACAACATCATCTAATAGTAGGCAACTTAAAACTGAAACTATTAAAGGTACAGTGTATAAGATTTGGGGGCAGTACCCCTCCACTCCTCCCTTTTCCGAGGCTGCAGTAAGGTGAGCCGCTGAATGCAAAACCGTGGTTACGTTGTTCGCCTCGCTCAGAGGCCATCCTTACCATAATAAAAGTACTTTAGGACCACAGTTTTGCACTCTGCGACTCACGTTACCACAGTTTCACAAGAGATCTACAGTGGCCTTCAGGTAACGTAAAAATGCGAGAGGACCTCTCTAGAGCCAGTGTTTGGTTTGTCTGGGCTACTGTAAAAACACGGTGGATCAACATGGCTGACTCTGTGAAGAGGACCCGCTCCTTATGTAGATATGAGGGGCTCATTCTAAGCTAAAGAAAACACAACAGTTCTTATTTTCAGGTGATTATACACTAAGGAAAACATAGTTGTGAATATTATATTCCATCTCTGCTAATAGATTCCCCAAAATGTTACACACTGTTCCTCTAAGTTCTGAAAATATCATTAAAAAAAGTTCACAGATTTTGAAAATCTATTTTTTATGATTCTTTTCTCTAGAACACTTTCTAAAAGTAAAAAAAATTGCATTATCATTTTAATTGGGACTTAATTGGGAATAATGCTTTTACAAATGGAAAATTAGGCTACATTGTTTATATAGCATTTCAATTTTAAAATTTGATTTAACATTTGAATATTGTCCACTGTACACCGCTGTACAGTGGACAATGTCAAACAGCTTTTTCATTTTCATTTTAATATGGTCACAGAATGCCCAAAGGAGTGAAAATAAAAATGCAAATTGGATTATTGCATTTTCTTTTAGATTTTTACTCAAATAGCACATACTGTACATACAGTATGTGGAACACCTACATTGACTCCTGAGCTATAGTAATCATACATAATATACATACAGATATGAATAAAAGCAGATACAAACCAGTAGTTAAAGTTACCTTTAAAGCATCTTTTTTTAACATTTTATGTATTTTTTTTTATACTTCTTAATCCTCTTAAAACTGGCCTCTGCGAGTGAGATATTTAGGAGGATGAAGATCTGAAGATTGATGAGTGGAGCAAGAATGGACCTGAGAATTTGCTGAACTGCTCAGGAATGTTTCCTTCACCAGAAAGAATCTTATAAATAAAAAAATAAAAACATATATATATACTGTACATATCTGAGAAATATTGATGTCATAAATAGTAAGAATCTGGAGTTTCTGAAATATAGGAGCAGAGATGTGTGACTGATCGGGTTGCAATCCTAACAAAACATTTCTGAAGGACCAATATTTTATGAAGATTAATAAAAGTATTCATCCAAACTATATAACAATAAGATATATAGGGATGAATTAGACTGTAATAAAGAGTAAGGGGGACAGTTTGTGGTGATAAGATGACCAACAATCCTTATTATAACAGTAGATTTATTTTCCTACTAACCCAGTAGGAAACTTTAAATCTACTTTAAAACTCCGTACAACATGAAAAACACTGGCGTAGTCGAAAAACGTTGTATTAGTCCCTTTTATTATGCCGGCCTCCCAAAGTGCAATCAGTGTTTAATATTTACAAAAGGTGAAAAAATAGAAAATAAGCGATGTACAAAAACATCAAATAGTACTGAAAATTGAGTTCCTCAATAACTCCATACTTTTCTGTCAGAAACAGGCAAAAAAAACAATCCAAAATGCAATCAGTAAATTCACTGAGTGTTACCTTCTCTGTAACCACTTCAAGATCAGACTGACTTTAGCTGGCCAAGATGACCCCCTTTTAAACCAATAGCCCCTCCCCTGGGCTTAGTACTTACATAGAAAAATAACAATTAACAACATTCTTCAGCAGAGAAGACATTTATAGCCCCTTTAACCTAGGCATATTTTACATATAAATTATATACCTCTGTCTAATCATTCCCCCACAACCAAAACAAGTTAATTTGCAACAAAATCACAATTAAAAATAATAAACATTTTTATGCTGATCACATGACATCAAAAATGCGCGAGAGCGCCCTTTTTAACAGGGGGATTTGTTACGGCCCCCGTTTCAACCGTCAAACCCATGAATGGGACATGACAGGATGGACAGGCAGCGTTTCATCAATTGGTGAGTGAGAATAATGTTTGTGTGAATATATGCATATAGGAAACAGCAGAACAATCAAGTGTGCACCTTTGTTCGCACTACTGACAAACAGTTTAGGGGAGAGGAATATGTCGCGATGTGTTTTAACTTCGGAGTGAATCAGGAAGGGAGCGGAGAAATGTTTGGCGTGTGTGTGGCCTGAGGTGATATGTGTGCGCTGCCCACAGTCAGTGACGGCTACTTCGTCACACCCAGTCAATTTGTTCTCTCCAACTCAAGCTCTCATCAGCAATAAATCCCAGAAATGTTGTAGTTGACACTTGAATTTTAATATGGTCACAGAATGCCCAAAGGAGTGAAAATGAAAATGCAAATTGGGTTATTGCATTTTCATTTAGATTTTTACTCAAATAGCACATACTGTACATACAGTATGTGGAACACCTACATTGACTCCTGAGCTATAGTAATCATACATAATATACATAAAAAAATATGAATAAAAGCAGATACAAACCAGTAGTTAAATTACCTTTAAAGCATCTTTTTTAACATTTTATGTATTTTTTTTTATACTTCTTAATCTTCTAAAACTGGCCTCTGCAAGTGAGATACTTAGGAGGATGAAGATCTTAAGATTGATGAGTGGAGCAAGAATGGACCTGAGAATTTGCTGAACTGCTCAGGAATGTTTCCTTCACCAGAAAGAATCTTATACATAAAAAAATAAAAAAATATATATATACTGTACATATCTGAGAAATATTGATGTCATAAATAGTAAGAATCTGGAGTTTCTGAAATATAGGAGCAGAGATGTGTGACTGATCGGGTTGCAATCCTAACAAAACATTTCTGAAGGACCAATATTTTATGAAGATTAATAAAAGTATTCATCCAAACTATATAACAATAAGATATATAGGGATGAATTAGACTGTAATAAAGAGTAAGGAGACAGTTTGTGGTGATAAGATGACCAACCCTCCTTATTATAACAGTAGATTTATTTTTCTACTAACCCAGTCAATTTGTTCTCTCCAACTCAAGCTCTCATCAGCAATAAATCCCAGGAATATTGTAGTTGACACTTAAGGCATCTCAACAGACTCAATTGTAATTTTGGATAATTCCTTAAAATATGATTTTTTTTAAATAAAGTTAGATTTTTTTTTATATTCAAAGATTTGTTTAATCTGAACCATGTAGCATAGGCAGTTAAACCAACATTAGCATCTTTAATCAGTGAATTGAGATTTGAATGAGAGAGAACTAGGGTTGTGTCATCTGTAAACATTATGGAGTGCTACAGGAATGAGTCCTAAAACACGGAAATGAGTTAGCATTTTAGCACGTCCGGTTCCCTCGTCTGGAAGTCAATGGGTTTTTAGTTTGATGCCTGAAATAAGGTCTGTGGTTAACACAAGCTGAAGAGATTTTAATGTTTTGTTCTATGATATAAAATACATCAATAAATATCCCACTCGTGAATTATGAAGCCGTTTTGTGTCTTATAAAAGGCGGTTGCTAACAAGTGGCTAAATGAGACTACTAAACGTCATCACGCCGGCTCGTCCGACTTTACAGCCCTGTGGTGTATATTCGTGCTCATGCGACCGTGGTGTAGTTCATTTATAGCCTAACATTAGCTTTTTACTTCTGGTGATTGCATTTACACTTCAAAAATCATAGAAGATGTTCATTTGTGAAGATTATCTTGCTGAACAAAACATGTAAGCATCATAAACTCTTTGGCAACACATACAACCACAGTCATACATACAGTAAATCCGTCTTTGTGAATTTGGCACATTTTCAGCATTGCACTTGGTCCCGGGAGGTCAGCTCACACAAATTTGAGGACGAGCTTCTTGGTGAGGGTGTTCCTGATCTCTGGCATTTGTTTGTAGTTTAAATATTCTCCTTTGCTGACCTCACTGTTCACACGGGTCAGCACATCGAGGATATCAGCCTTCCCCAAGCTGCACAGAAAACAGAGGAAGCACGTTATAAATTATAAACCTTGCTCATTGTGGGTACATCTGAATACAACAACATCATCATGCCCTCTAACATCAACAGCGCAGCAGATACATTTGAAAACACCTATAGCAGACCTACAGAAACAGTGACAGATTAATGGTTCCTAATCTAGGAAAAGGGGAATATTCAATCTTCCTTTTTTTCAGAAAAAAAGGAAGATTTTCGCTATCAAAAAGAGCATTTTATATTGGACAAGGTATCTGCACATTTTTAAGTACAAATTGAATGACTATTAAGATCTTTTTAATATCCCTAAAAGGAAAAACAATAATAATATTACTGTGGCAAAAGAAACACAAACTAGACTACAGTATAAACCTTATGGAGTTTTACTGAATTTGAATAACTGAAATATTCAGTGCACAATAGCTTACATAACAATCTTCTCAACGGAAAAAAAACTGTATGGCGGTAGACCCAGTCCAATAGAAAACAATGTCCCCCTGCATTTACCATCAAATCAAACCACAGCCAAAACAGGGATGCAAACTCATCAGGGGTGAAAAAGGTGATAAAGATTTTTTTTTTTAAATATCATCTTTAAAATGTGGACTTACAGTCGATTTTAGCATGAGGTTATAGTGCTCTCGCTACCAATGTCCGTCGCTCTGATTCAAAAACGTTGAGCTGAAAAAACGTGCATGTAGGCTGAAATTCAACCGTGGTGTTGTTCTGTCAGAAGATGCAGTGAGTAGAAGAGCTGAGTTAGGAAAAATAACTAACTAACTAACTTAAGTCTGCTAGCCGCTAGGCTAATTCATGCAGTGTACAATGCCACAGGCATGCAGGAAGTTCCCTGAGTATTGTAGCAACAGAGACGGCCTACATTTCGTATCATGCCTGCCTAGTCCTGAGTGCTGGATTGAGTGGTTAAAGTTTGCTGCTTTATGTTCCAAAATGCAAATGTTACTTTTGTTAATGTTTGTAATGTGATGTGTCTGTTCAGAACATGGTGGCTTATGTTAGCACTTGGGATTTTTGTGCTGGTTTATAGTTTTAAGCATGAGTGAGATGTTACATTTCTTGAGTACAGCTGTATTATGTTTCGGGTGCACGCAAGTGCTCTCACCTTTCTGATGCCCTTGTCAGCTGCGCGCACAGTACCTGGATGTAGATGGAGCCTGTGACAGTGTTTCGAAACGTCTTGCTCTCTGGCACGGTGGCCATGCCCAGCAGGAAGTCAGCATCGCAAGGCACCGTCCCGTCGTGCACACGACCTGCATCTTCCTCCAGGTGGCTCTGTCTGTCCCCCTCCTCCGGTCTTGGCCTTGGGGGACACGGCATGGATCCTGGATGACCTGCGTCTTCACGACCTGCGTCTACACAACCTTTGTCTTCCTCCAGGCGGATCCGTCTTACCTCCTCCTGTCTTGGCCTCGGGGTACAAGGCACGGATCCTCTCTGGTAGCCGCTTCCCTGACACGCTTGGATGAAGAACAGTTTGGGCTTCCCTGCCAAGGTGAGAGCTCCTCCGCTGGTGAAGGGCTTTGTCAGCTCTCGCAACTTCACCTTCTGCCCATCAGTCCCAAAGACACATCCCTTTAAACCATGGCTAAGCACGCATACCACCTAAGATCAGAGGCAGACATATTTTTTACAAATTTAGAGAGAGAGAGTAATCAAGAGTTAAACATGAGGTGATTTTGTATGCAACAGGGCTCTAGACTGCAACCAAAATGGTCGCATATGCGATCTTTTTTTGGGAGTGTGCGAGTAAAATTTGGCTGGCTGGAAGACAGGTGAAGAAAAAGAAGTACCACTTTCAACCACAATGGCTAACACAGTACCCGTGGTTACGGTACGAGGGATGGTTACACCTGGCATTAAAATGTGAATGAAACAGCTAGCCTGGCTCTGTCCAATGCAAACAAAATCCGCCTACCAGCACCTCTAAAGTTCACTAAATAACATGTTATATCTCAGTTCTTTAAGCTGTACAAAAGTGTATAAAAAAATTTACAAGTTGTGGTTTTATGTGCCGGACTATTTCTTGCTGCTGGCAGTAGCTTCATATTTTCCATACAGACATGAGAGTTGTATTGATATTCTCATTTATTATTTCCAAAATGTCAAACTATTCCTTTAAAGAGTAAAGTATATACTGAGATTACAGCCCTGAAGGTGTGTGACGCTGCTCACCAAGGCATCATCATGCAAGAAGTTCCTTGAGCCCAGCTGTTGTAGTTCACGTCGCATGTCTCCTGCAGTCAAGTTGTTGTGTGTCACCACGTCAAAGTCGAGGCGGGTGAACACGGTACGCAGAGCCCCTGTGTCACATGAAAGAGAGATTGAAACATGCTGGTTCTTATTATATATCATCATATCATTTGTGATACGTATTAACTTTGAGCATCCTCTACCCCGAATGTTGCTAGGTAACTAATAAATAAATAGTATATAAACAAATCAGATGACATGGCTGTTCAAATACAAGGATACATACTCGCATCCTGCCGAGACCCTCGTCGATCTTTCAGTTCTGTTCCCAGGAACTTCTCATTATTGATGACCACACACAAACCATGTGGTTTATGAATCATGGCGTAGCAGTTTATCTAAAGGGCACAAGTACATCCACATAGACGAGTCATAAACATTAATGTTCTAATAAATGAAATGAGAGGTATTTGTGTGAATGGTTACGTGATCAGGAAGAGAGGAGGACTGTCAATTCATAAATCAACAGTTTTTTTATTGTAGTATCTGTAAATACCTTTTTTTCTTTTTTACATTTGAAAAAAACTGTGGGTGTGGGTGTGTGTGTGCTGTTTGGATTTTTAAGTTAAACTTTACTTGGATTTATTTATATATTCTTTTGCAATGTTGCAATGCTACACAACTCTTTTCACACATTTCTGTATTATAGTAGATCTTTCCTTATTGTACGTACATTTCTTATTTTTATTTCACACTTGCTTTGGCAATGTAAATGTTTCCCATGTCAGAAAAAGCCCCTTTGAATTTAAACAGAGAGAGAGAGATAGAGAAAGTTTGGATTGACAAAAGTCACACAATAACACAAATAAACTAACAGATTAAGGCAGCGGTAGACCAGCAACCCCCCCCCCCCATGTTCTGCGGGATAAAATTGTTGTTTTTTTCAAAGGAGTCTGGTGGCTTTGAAATTGGGCATAGCTAGGCCCAATTCAAACCCACTATCAGGAAAGTTCACAAAAACTTAAATGACAATATTTCAAATTTGGATTGAATCTAATTTCTAATACTTTTTAGATGCTTACTATTATGTTTATAATACCCTAACATTAGATATTGTGGATTTGGGTTTCCAGTATATTCAAAATACATAGTCTAAATGCCTGGTATCTGATAAACATGCACACGTCTTATATAAGCGGCAGCTGAACTTGGAATTCCTTTTTAAACAAAACAAGGACTAGATTTTTCCCCCCATAAAGCAGGAAGGTATCACTTCACAGCTAGTAAGAATAAAAGGAATATTAAGCGTCCGATAACTCTTTAAAAGTACATACTGGGCATGTGAGTATTGTCTTAAACAGAATAGAAAAAATGTGAAACTATGCTGTAAAAATGTCTCACCAATTTATCTTGTTCTTGCTGAGCTATCTGTGTCTTCAACTTATCCAGCTCCATCCTGGTGACAAGATGTTCAGTTTCCCTTTGAGCAAGAGCCTGAGGATGCATTCACACACACACACACACGTTAAACTGTCTGATTAAGAGTATCTGGCCACAATATGTAAAGATTGGGAGTTTTCATATATATATATATATACACTGTATATGTATATACATATATACTGTATACGTATATACATACTGTTATGGCATGCCGTTCAGGAACTTATTAGATGTATAATGTGAAATTTGAGAATATTGAATGAAATCGGGACTATATTTATTGAATGAACCCTGATAATATTTAATGAATGCTGAGAATATTGAATGAAATCCTGAATATATTGAATGAAACTCTGATAATATGGAATGAAATCTGACGTCATCACGGCGCTGCTGCCGTCTTGTGTTTTAGGTCATTATCCACACAGATCTTGGTGCTGCTAGACGTGTGTGTCACTATGTGCGAGTCAGCACGAAATCTAGCATCAGTAATCTTCTTGGTAGCGCATCCATGAAATTCTTGTTGTTTATGATCACGCAGAGGCCGGTTGGCTGGCTGTTCAACTCATACTGCATGTCCGGAAAACAATAGAAACAGTTTGACACAAACATATAATGAATAAACTTCAATATTTTATGCTTGAACACGCAACTTTACTTTACTAGTTTCAATTTATGAGGTATTACAATGGAGTGCGCTAGGGATGAGGCATTTTGTAGGCCAGCCAGGAAGTTAGCATCGTTCTGGGTTCCCTCGACAAAAAGCAAATGGGATTTTTATATATAAGCTCTGTGGCAAACAAACGCTTATGACATCACTTGATTTTTGAAGTGTGAATGCAATCACCGTAAAAGTAAAAAGCTAACGTTAGGCTATAAACGAACTACACCACAGTTGCATGAGTGGGATTATACTCAATGAGGCTGTAAAGGCGGACGAGTCGGTGTGATGACATTTAGTAGTTAGCTAGCTGGCTAGTGTTGGTGACGTATATTGTGCGAGACAAGAGATGCAGTTTACTGAGCACACAAAACTAAATGATACTACGATAAATCTACGATGAACTGTGACTTTCTTGACTTGACATATGTGTGATTCATTGCGTAATTCAAATGGGATCAAAAAATGATTTGTCTCTCGCCGTTGACTACCGTTCATATTTTTTCCAAAATAAGGTCCCATGGGGTCTCTCTATATAATAAAGCTAATATTCTATATGTTAATACAGGATAATAAGCATGTCTTGTGTCTAAAGCCTAACTAATAACAATGACTCAAGCATTGTCACATAAAGTGTGTTATTTCAATATTAGGTGAAAACCTCACCTCCTTTTGCCTCTTGCTCTCTTGTGGCAGAACATCTGAGGAAATCAGAGGGAAACAGAATTACAACTCCAAACATAAAGACCTCAACTTCATGTGAAACACACAATAGGCTGGCATAAGAGTCATTTCTATAACCAAACTGCACATAATAACGTACCACTTTCATGAACCGAAGAAACTTGGACAGGCCTAGGTAAAAGGCAGGCGTCATTCAATAGTATGTTCTTCAGGTCTGGGAACGTCTCTTGAATGTCATCATCAGTTTGCAGGAGGTTCAGGAAGCCTTGGCAGCGGTCTTCTCCTTTGTCCATGATCTTATCCACAAGCTCAATGACGTGGCCCTCTTCGTCTTCCTTGTTGATGCTTTTGAGTTTTTTGTACTCTCGTCTAGTTATCAGGCCTTTCTCAAGAACTTTGTTGAGGATCAACCTGTGGTCTCCACTCAAAATCATCTGAATGGCTGTTTTATTACATCTTATCTTGTCTTTGGCTGCCATGCTGAATCTGACATTGAGATCAATAAGAACAAGTAGTCAATATTGGGTTTCTGGTTTATAGAGTCAAACTGTGAAAGATTTTTGTAACATATTGCGATTTCACTTTTACCACTCAAGAGCCATTGTCCGGCACGTAGTACAGCCCTTACAAAATAGAAGTTTATTCAAGTGTGCCATTATATACTTCTTTTAAACTTAAAATAAGAGATCATGCTTTCTGTTTACTTTTTATGTACTTATCAGAGATATAATAAGGAGATAAAATTATACTACTACTACTAATAATAATAATAATATATAATAATACTAATAGTCCAAGTGTATTTGGCTTATACTGAAAAGTTTACAGAAAAGTATTTGGCTAAGTACCATAAGTTCACTTAAAGAAAACTTACAAGTATACTTGCAGTAAAAACTATTAAAGTAGTAGTTTACTAAGAGTATACTTTAAAGTGTACTTTCATAAACTAGAAAGTGGGCTACAAGTATATAACTAGTAAACTAACAGTATACCTATAAGTTCACTTGTAGTAGAGTACATATTATAGTTGCAGTACAAAATACAACTTGGATGTAAACTAGTTGTGAACTCAAAGTTTACCACTCTTACATTTACTTAAAAGTATACTTTTATAAACTAAACAGTGGGCCAATATAGTCCCAAGAAGTATTCAAGTACTAGTAACAAGTACATTGATATTAGTATACTTATCACATAAAGTATACTTGGGATTATACTTGAACTGTACTTAAGTTTACTTCATAAAATAAACTTGAACTATACTTCTTTTTTTGTAAGGGAATTCATCATTGAGTACTTCATTCATGAGATTAAAGCAACACAATTCTTATTTACCAAACACAGCAAGAGTTACTTTGAAAAAGGGGGCCTTCAAAAATGAGTTAACATTTAAAATGTAGTCAACTAGTTAAGAATTTATGCTAACTTGTGTCTAACGTTATATTTTGACATCAGGTAACGTTACAGACTGACGTTACACAGTCAGAATTTAACATAGCAAACTTAAACTCTTTTCTACGATTGTGGCATATCGTTACAAAGTGAGTAAGGTTAACTAGAAAATGCATTTCCTGCTGTAAATGCGTGGGAATGCTGACAGCTGAAATTAATTGCAAAACATTGCTGAAATTTCAGAAATGTGAAATGACTTGCCTAAAAATGTTAAAGCTCAAATGTATTGCACTGCTAAAAAACCTAGAAGTTGAAATGTACAACTGGCAGAATTGGAATCTGAACTGCATTACCTAAAGAAGCTAAGAACTGAAATACATTGCTAGAAGAGCTGGAAGCTAAACTGAAATACTGTCAAAAGTGGTAAATTAGAATTTTCCTGAATAAGCGGAAAGAAGAAATGCTTTGTATGTATATCAGACAGATGAACTGCATTGCTAAACACAAACAGAGACAGAGAGAGAGACAGACAGATAGACAGACAGACAGGGTAGTATTTATGTAAAATAAACCTTTAAAAACTATGTCGTTAGACAGAAAGTTGTATTTGGGTGAAAAGTAGTAGTAGTAGTAGTAGTAGTAGTAGTAGTAATAGCAGAAGGACCAGCAGCAGGAGCGGTAGTAGTAGTAGTAGTAGTAGTATAGGCAGTAGGAACAGCAGCAGGAGCAGTAGTAATAGTAGCAGCAGTGGTAGCAGTAATATCACTAGTAGTAGTAGTAGCAGTAAAAGTAGTAGTAGTAGTAGCGGTAGTAGTAGTGGTAGTTTTAGTAGCAATAGCAGTAGTAGTAGTAGTAGTAGCAATAGTAGTAGTAATCGTTGTGGTAGTAGTAGTTTCAGAAGGAGCAGCAGTAGTAGTAGTAGTAGTAGTATTAGTAGTAGTAGTAACAGCGGCAATAGTAGTAGAAGCAGTCGGAACAGCAGTAGTAGTAGAAGTTGTAGCATTAGTAGCAGCAGCAGCAGCTAGAACCTTTAAAACTGTAAGTTGTTAGACAGAATACCTTCTGGGGCTTGTGTGTGTGCGTGAGTGTGCGTGTGCGTGTGCGTGTGCGTGTGTGCGCGCGCGCGCGCGCGTGTGTGTGCGTGCGTTTGTGTGTGTGTGAGAGAGAGACAGAGGTACTTTTAAATCAGAGAGGCAGGGACTGATCAGACAGACAGTAACTGTATAGGCTTAAATAGAATTTAAACTTGTACAGTTAAAAAGAGCTTAAGAGCAATGCACCAATCAGAGACAGGCAGAGACTGATGGAGCTCTAATCAGCCAATCAGAGACACCTGTTTGTGTCTGAAAGTGCTGAGTCATGGTTGGGGATGACACAGAGAGGGTACTACCTGAAAAAGACCCCCCCAGTTAAAAACTATAAATTGTATAGCTGAAATTTTTTCAGTTTGAGCACCTCAAGACTTTGATGAAGATGTAGATGTGTCATTTTTGTGGATAAAGTTAAAAAAAGACTGAGAAATGGCAGTTTAAAAAGTCTCCACATTTGAGTTTTTGTTCAAGACTTTTAGAGGTGAATTAACATTGCAGCGGATGAGAGAGAGGAAGGGATCTCTTGGTGCTTTGAAGCAGATAAATCCCAAACTGTAAGGCCTATTACTTAAATGGGCACATCATCTGAAAGAAGATAAAAAATACCTACGTTTTGATAAATTAATTGTGTATGAGGAGTGGAAGTTGTGGCACCAACAAGGTTTTTTGCCAGACATTTTTGAAAAAAAAGAAAAACGCAGGGAGGGTTAGAGGGTGAGTGATGTCATCACTGTAAAGCAGCGCAATACACACACATTATAAAATCTGAAACAGTCTGAAAATTTCACAAAATGTAAACTGTGATAAATCAAAAACGGTAAAAGTTATCAAAAAGCTAAATCCTAGCTTAATAGTTCAAAGACTTGTAACCTGTTTAAAGTTTAAATGACGTCTGTAGCTGAAAGTATGCGGAAGCAGTAGCATTTCAAAATGGAGTAGGTTTAAGAGGATTTGAAGATTTTCTCCATTGAGTTACATTGTAAAAAGAAATGTGGAAAAAGCTTAATATTTTAAAAAGCATAAATAGTAGAAACAAGAAAAGATATAGCACTAATGTCCTCAAAGAGCTGAATATTTTGATAGTTGAACGGTTTCTGTAGCTGAAAGTATGCAGGAGTAGTTAAACTGCAAAAAACATACGGAAGAAATACAGTAGTTGAATAAACCTTAGAAGAACAAAACTGGGAATGCTGAATCAGCATTACCACAATAAAACATAAACTGTGATAAATCAAAAACTGTAAAAGTTATCAAAAAGCTGAATCATAGCTTAATAGTTCAGAGACTTGAAACCTGTTTAAAGTTTAAATTAAGTCCGCAGCTGAAAGTATGCATATGAAACTAGAAAACCATGTCATACCAGCTTCTCACGAAGGATGCTAAATAACACTACAAACTTACGCTAAATGTTGGCAAGGAAAAACTGGCATGGGCCTTTTTAAAGGGGTCCCTTGACCTCTGACCTCAACGTATGTGAATGAAAATGGGTCCTATGGGTCAAGTCAGCACATTGACACACTGACAGCTGTTGTTGTCTGTTGGAATTGAGTTTGCCATGTTATGATTTGTGCATATTTATTATGTTAAATTCAGTACCTGTGAGGGTTTCTGGACAATATTTGTCATTGTTTTGTGTTGTTAATTGATTTCCAATAATAAATATATACATACATCTGCATAAAGCAGCATATTTGCCCACTCCCATGTTGATAAGGGTATTAAATACTTGACAAATCTCCCTTTAAGGTACATTTGAACGGATAAAAAAATTTGCGATTAATCACGATTAACTAAGGACAATCATGCGATTAATTAAATATTTTAATTGATCGACAGCCCTAGAATATTTGAATACAACAACATCATGCCCTCTGACACGCACATCAACAGCGTAGCAGATACATTTGAAAACACCAAAAGCAGACCTAAGGAAACAGTGACAGATTTATGGTTCCTAATCTGGGAAAAGAGGAATATTCTAAGTTCCTTTTTTCTAGAAAAAGGGAAGATTTACACCATCAAAAAAGTGCATTTTATAAGTCAATACAGCTGATGTATGCGTCACACATTAGTCTTGACTCTGGACATGTATCACTTTCCCTGAATCTTAAGTCCTACTTTTTAACTTTGAATGAGGACTCTTATTATTATTTGGTAATACTATACTTTTAAACATAAAGGTGTCTCCTATTACTACACATCTATGTGTGGTATGGAAGTCAGTAAGTGCTCATTTTTTATGAAGTTTGTGGTTAAGCTGGGGCCCTGCCTGACCTAGTTGGCCAAAGCTTCGCCTGATCTATAGCTGGACCAAAAGCTCAACAAGCATCATCTTAAACTCTGGGTGGAGGTGTGTCTCACCTTTCTGCTGACGACTTGCACTCTTGCACGGTGGCCATGTCCGGCAGGACGTCAGCACCCCTAAGCCTACATTCCACCTAAGATCAGAGGCAGACATGTTTTGTGTTACATTGTGTTACTTCTCAATTTAACTTGGATTTTAGATAAGATTCCCAACGACATTTTAATGATAATGCTGGAGTTAAACACAAGATGATTTTGTATGCAAGTAATCATAATTGATCACAGAAACTTGTAGGTTAACTACACTTTAGCCTACGAATTGTTTTAGTATTGTAAACATATTGTTTTAAAGGAATAGTTCAGCATTTTGGGAGATACGCTCATTTGTTTTCTTGCTGAGAGTAAGATGAGAAGACAAATAAAAAAACTAAATATGAAGCTATAGCAGGGTTCACCAAGTTGAATTTGAGACCTTTTTTACAGCACATAAAATGCTATTTAATGCCTGTTTCACAATCATACAGACCAAGGTATGAAGGAAAACCATTAAGGACCTTATGGCCTAGAATTATTCATTATTACCGGGCAATTTTTTTCCAGTACTATCCAGCAGTAGATGACAATAATTACGATTGATATAATTAATTAAATTAACATGACCTAGACTTGGATAAGTGGCAAAAAATGCATGGATGGATTAACCACTAGAAAATGATTAGTTTGCTTGGATCTATTCTCGCCCATTATGAGAAGGTGAGCTTCCTGTTGTAGCTACTGTGGCTAGCAGTAGTAACAAGTGTTTGCCACAGGTCTGATGGTGCTGACTGAAACACAAAAAAGGATGGAACAGCTTCCTGTGTCACACCATCCTACTTTTAATAAATAAACATCTTCCGAAAGCCTGCGAACATTACTGCCTATGGCAGGCAAGAGACAATAAGTAAGACTTTTGTCAATTCATTTTAAGACTTTTATATTACCTAATTATCTAAGATGTTTTTGTGGGGAAACTAATTTCAATGCTTTTTAAGAATTGCAGAAACACTGTATAGCCAGCAGATAGCTAGGTAGCTTAGGTTAGCATATAGACTGGATACGGGGGGAAAGAGCTAGCCTGGTTCTGTCCAAAGGACCTCTAAAGCTCACTAATTAACATGTTATATCTCGGTTGTTTAATCTGTACAGGAACCAAAGTGCAAAAATGAAAAGTTGTGGTTTTATGTGCCGGACTATTTCTAACTGCCGGCAGTAGCTTCATATGTTTCGTACAGACATGAGAGTGGTATTGATCTTCAATTATTTCCAAAATGTCAAACTATTCCTTTAAAGAGTAAAAAATAAAGTATATACAGTAGTCACTGAGATTACAGCCCTGAAGGTGTGTGACACTGCAAATCACAAACATTAATGTTCTAATAAATGAAAGAATGAATGAATGAGAGGTATGTGTGTTTGTGTGAATGTGTTTTACGTGATCAGGAAGAGTGGGGGACTCTATATGTGGTGCTGCATCGGGGCACACGCTCGCTGCTCCATCTGAAAAATAAACATGATAAAAATAACAGCACGAGAGTGAATATCTGCAGCAGTGAGGGTGGTGGAAGGCTTGCCATTAAGGGTAATTATTCCATGGCTGTGTGCTCAAATGAATGGCAGATCAGTGGGTAATACAGCGGAAAAGAGAGACTTACCGCCAGGCTGAGTCACAGACATCAACATATTGATAGATTGTGTTGGCTGACGGGAGTTGTTGACCCTCTGTAGGAAGAAAACAGAGTTGCAGTCCTCATTAAACTGGCTCATTGTAGGATGAACTGTATAATAACACACATATATACACACACCTGGTAATCCACGCTGACATGAGCAGATCTGTTTTGAGGCGGCAGCTGGGTTACCCCTAAAAAAGATCACAATCATTTCATGGATTTCATAGTAATACAACATTTTAATGTGTATGTAAGTGCGTCTCATACCGTCCATGTAGCGCTGTATAGTCAATGCCAGTTGTTGATCCAACTCAAGCAGTGTTGCATGCAGCACACGAAGATTTGTGTTCGACAGTAAGTCAGCATTCTTTTCCATTTCAGCAAACACATCCAGTGCTGTCTGTAATTAACAGAGATGAGTTGATAAAAAACAAAACAAAATGAACATGCAAGAAACAATTGCTTGTGGCAAAATGGCTGTAGTTCACTTCAGTAACATAGCAAAGCAAATTATATTTAGGTTCAGGTCTTCACCGTGCCCTTATCCTATGAAGATTATATCTTAAATAATAATCCAAACTTTCAAAATAATAATTTCATTTAGGTTTCCTCAAGAAATGAATGAAATGCTGATATATAAGTCAACTGTATATTTTTTAATAAAGCTGTCTAACACCCCTTAAAATCAAGAAGTACTCGAGACCCCCCATGAAGCTTTGGTGACCCTTTATGGGGGTCGGGATCCCCAGGTTAGGAACCGGTGATCGTCATCTGAGTAGTGTTATTAATTAATTTGATTAACGAACCACTGTTCACAGAAAAAAGATGTAATCAATGCTGATTACAGTGGAGAGAGATGAACTATAAAAAAAAAAAGTCTACATGTCATCATTTCTTAAGTAATTGTTTATGTGGAAGGGTGGGTGTGTTCTCACTTTGCATGTCTCAGTTTGTCTTCTGCCCAGCTTGTCGCTCAAAAGAAACTTCATCTTTTCAAAATTTTCGTTAGTCATGTCGGCGTATACTTTGTACAGCATCACCCTGAAAGAAAGAGCAGAAGAGTGGAAAGGAGAAAGAGGAGAGAAACAACAGACAAAAGACTTTAACTTTGGGAATAAAGCTGTATTGTGATCCTCGTGTACAGTTATCTCCTCCAGTTAAATGTCCTTCTGGCTTTACATGTACCTGTATTCTGACAGCATGGGATTTGCATCGGTTTCTTCTGGTCGCCTGCTGTCTGTCTCCAGGAAGTTGAGGAGGTCTGGTCGACCGATAGTTTGGAGCAGCTGACAAAGGAAGAAATGGTTGTCCAGCAGACCTATTTCTTGTAGTCTCAAGAACAGCTTTTTTGCATCCCTGATCTGTATGAGAGCAACCGAGAAACACACAAACAAACCTTTTGAGAAATGCAACAGCTGAGAATGTAAGCGACGGGAGAGAAATGCTGTCCATAAGACACCATAGAAAAAAATCTGTGAGTTGAAAGCAAGGGAGTGGTGTTTGGAGGTAGAGAAATACATCACAACTACGAATTAAATCAAGTTTCGCTAATAATGATCATGCTGGGCCTATTTATGTGTTGTGTTTTTTTCTACTTTTGCCTTTAAACGTATGATCCCTTGTTTCCCTTAATTACCTTGTCTCTATCTCTTTAGTTTGTCTTTACAATGAAGCACTTTGTTAATTTTGTTTGGTAAAGCTTTGCAACATATTTTATTATTGTTAAAACAAAAACAAAAACATTTTACCATACACACTTTTATTTTGGTGATTATAGGATATCTGTAACACACTTTCACTTTCAGAAAAAAAAACATATTTTTCTTCAGTCATGGGGTTGAGACAAGTGCAAAGACAACGGGCCTTTCTCAAACCACCCCCCTACACCCTCTCCCACTCTGTTTGCGCGTTCTCGTGGAGGGTCGTCATATTAAGTACCATCCCAAACCAATTAGCTGGGAGTGGAAGTGCCTTCCAACAGTGAGCCTGCATCGATGCTGACTTACTGGACATGTGCAATGCTCCTAACGGTACACGCTCCGTACAAATATAAGTTCTGTGCAACTACCCGTACAAATGTAAACAGCTCAAACTAACATAGACATTTAATATTGTCATACAGACATTAAGAACTTAAAGGTTATGTTCTATTTAGGATGAAATGTAAAGTCTAGAAAAATGGTAGATGTGTTCATTTGATTGTAACGTGTTGTATATTTACATCTAAAGGGACTGTTGCAAAAACCAAGCAGCTTATAAACATCAGAGATAAAAACGAGATGCTTACAGGAAAAAAAAGAAATGCCACCAAAGAAGCATGGAGTACGTTTTATTTCTGTTAATTGCATATTCTTTTTATTCTTAATATTGTGAACCTTTGCACAGCCCCTAGAATATATATTTGCACATTCCTGCCAAGCTCTTTCATTTTAAACAGACACATCGTACATATTTTTTAAATAGGAGGTATTAGTCTTTTTTATTTTTATTGTATTTTTTTCTGTTCTATATTCGTGTTTCTTGTTTATGCATCAAAACACCAAAGCAAATTCCGTGTATGTGAAAACCTACTGGCAATAAACCGAATTCTGATTTAGATTTTTCTCCGTAGGCTTAAGGCCTATTTAATGTGGAGTGAATGTAATGAGTCTGCCACCTCACTGCCCACACTGTGACTTATGTATCTTATTATTAGTGCTGTGCATAACAGATGCCGCTTGATGCGAAACCATGAAAAGTTACGACAGTTCCTGTTCCCGTCGGAGAGAGAGAAGTTCATCCCAAAGCTTGCTGCTGTATTTATACCCTTCACCTTTAAAGAAGGGTGCTTCACTCAGCTGTGAGTGTGACTACAAACAAAGTTCACCCTATCACGGAGCGGGAGGGTCCGGGTTTGAGAAAGACCCAACAGTACCAGGTATGTGGTGCTCACCCCCTCCAGGCGTTTCTTGTTGACAACATCCCGACACAAGAAGCAGAGAGCTGCCACCTCAGAGGACTCCAGCTCCTCATCTATGCTAGACAGCTTCAGCCTATCCATCACAGACCCACTTCCACCAGCGCAGGCCTGGTGCTCAGCTCACGGTGCTCAGCTCACGGCGCTCTACAGGGATCAGAGAGGCAGAAACAACAGAGACAAGCAGGGGGTAAAAAGGAAAAGTTGGCATTTGTTGGGGAAACTAAAACAAGTGAAACATGACATGAGCTCAAATGACTGGCCAAATACCACCTCTATACTTGATGTGGCTGAATAATATAGAAACATTGATTTACGCCATAAATGATAAACATATTAGAAAGTACAGTTAAATCACTGTTGACATTTTGAGTACTCCTTACATTTAAAGCCCTTAACTTCAACCTGTAGGCAGTGTGAGGTCCTCAGGCAGGAACCTGATGGCTGTTCCCATGGCTAGGTTTAAGACTAAAATGTATTTCAAATGGTTAAAATATTTGTATGTATTTGAGTGGTATATTATCAATCCCCTTTTCTATATTTTGTTCTTGATTTTAAAGGTCCCAAATTGTAAAAGGTGAGATTTTCATGTCTTTTATATTATAAAGCAGGTTTAAGTACTATATAAATCCTGTTAAACTATCAAAACGCTCAATATACGGAGAAATACACACAGCCCGTATTCAGAAATTGTGCATTTGAAACAAGCCGTTAGGATTTCTGTCCATTTGTGATGTCACAAATATACAATATTTAGACCATTACACGGTTTTAAACATAAACATTCAAAATGTGTCCCAGTTTATTTCCTGTTGCAGTGTATGTAAATAACATCAGCTGACAGGAAGTAAACATGGACCCAAACTGTTGCCTAGCAACGCAATTCAGTTGAAATGCACTAAAAAGGAGCGTTTCAGACAGAGGATAAATACAGGTATATTCAGACAGACAGTACGAGGAAAATAAAATTTATTTTTTTAACATTACAGCATGTTAACATGTTCTAGTAGAAACAGTATGAACCTGAAAATGAGCACGATATGGGACCTTTAACTTTTAATGTTCACTTCCTTTTTCTTGTTTTATATGTGCCCTTTGAAAACCACATTGTGTTATGTTACTGTATAAATAACATGCACTATTATTATTATTATTATTATTTTGTTTTATATATCTTTGGGTTCAGTTTTAGGTAGGAGGGGGAAACATTTCGATGTAACACCAACAGGTCCTGACGTTTGTTTGACTTCACAAAATTAAAAGTTTAAAAAGTTTTAGCTCAAACTCTGGTTACAACAGTAATGTAACCAATTAAATCAGTTTAACAGTAACATTACACTACAGTCAACAAACAGCCGAACTGTTGAGGTTACTCGGTTATAGACTAGTTTAACAGCTAGTTTACAGTAAGCTAACTAACGGCTGAATACATTAACTAACCTCTGTAAACACACAGGTGAGTCAACTTACCACGTTAAAACTTACCGCTGTCAGTTTATGTGCGTCTTCTGTTACTCAGTAAAACAATATCCCCTTTTTTAGACCGAAAAATAAGTCACAAATGAAGCCTTAGTGCTCGCAGTCCGCCGCCGCTTACTGGTTTCACTTTCAGAGGAAGTGAGCGACGTGTTTTAAAGAACGACTACTTCCGCTTAAAACCTTCAAAATAAACGCTATATGGTCAATAGAGACGCAAAAGTAAAGTCTTACTTCGGATTAGTCGACTTGAAGTGGTCCAAGACCAGTCAAAACAATTATCCTATAACTTATTTGGAGAATGTTGTAGCACGCCTTTCATTATATATCTTTTTTCTTTGTCTTTTTACATTGTACACTTTTATTTTGAAGACAGACTCGCTTGCTGGAGGTTGACAAACTTGCTCAGACATGTCTCATAAGATAGACAGTAGTGATGGGAATTCCGGCTCTTTTTAGGGAGTCAGATCATTTGGCTCAGCTCACCAAGAAGAGCCGGCTCTTTCGTCTCCCAAACGGCTCTTCATTTTACCACTTCTGCCTTTTATAATTCAGCCAAATTTAGCTTTAGCTGTTTTGACCTATGATTAGTATGTGTGCTTTGTTCAAATTGTTCAATATAATTATACTAATCCTTATAATTTCCCAAATACCATAATTTTACATGCTGCTTCATTTCCGCGCACCACACTACTCTCTCTCTTTCTCTCCTCCTCTCCCTCCTGCTCTGTACCTGTAGACCGTCAGCGCGCCGTGCACCCCGCCCCTCACTGCTTGATGGTATGATCGTTGTCTGTCATCACCTGATTGGTCGCACGGACGTCATTAACACAACATTCAGTCACAGTCAGTGCATGAAGTGCCCGTGGCGCGGAGAAGATCGTCCTGTCATTCTGCCTTGAATTAATAAAACAATAAATAAATAAACGTCACTCAGACGGGAGCCAGCTCCTATCACTTAAAAGAGCCAGCTCTTTGAGCTGGCTCGTTCGTGACCGACACATCACTAATAGACAGGTACCAACAATGAAATTACAAACATTGTTTGAAACATACCACTTTATTCAGATCACTAAAGTTAGTTTTTTTTTTAGCAAGATCACACAGCTCAGGTGAAGTCTCAGGTTTGAAAGTTTCCCTTTAATACAGCTAGTCATCTGTCACTTATATAACATCAGACAAGATATAACATAACCAAATGCAATTTTAAAATTAAATGTCAAGTTAAAAGGATAAATGAACAGAATAGCTATATATGTTTTTTTTAAAAAGGCTGTTTAGCATGTGCTTTCAGAGTGAGGAGGCTTCCAGGCTTGGTTCTGGAGGACGGCGGGAGGCAAAAGGGAGGAAGTACTCTCTGGCAAACTGGAAGACGTCATCTGGTTTCCTCAGCAGCAAAAACTGCAGGAAGTCAGATACGAGCGCACGGATCTCTGGATGCTGTCTCAGGTAGGAGGCATGGTCCGCCTTCAGCTCCTCCTGCCCCCAACGAGATAAAAACGTACATTCATACTCTGTTCTGTTCAAAGGGTTTATAGGGTAAGATGATGATAATGGGAAATATAGCCTGTAGGATAAGATGTATGGAAGGAAAACAGTATTATTCAGGTACAGTCATTCTGAATAAATGTCTTTATCATATGAGAACATTATTGGTTACCTTTCTGTCCAAGAACTTGGAGCGCATCTGCATGTCTTCTTCCCAAACCAGAGGGACCTTCTCAAAACCTCAAAACACACACAACCAAACAAACATCATAACTCTGTTTCATTAGAAAAACTGCTTTTATATGTGTGTGTGAGAGAATGGATACCTTTTTCTAGCTGTGATGGCAGCTGCAGCAGCCTCATGGTGACCGGTGATCCCACCTGCACTCTGCTGACCATGTGCCTGATAAGAAAATACAAACTGCTCAAAAAAAATACTTTATCAAGTCATATTAAAAAATTTTTTTTCCACAAAATGATTTACAGAGCGTGAAAGTCACAAATGCATGCACTCGTTTAGGATGCAGGTGTGTTTCACTGGCGGTCGAACAATACGCCATCCACACACACATGAAAAACAACACAGAAAATAAAATTAACTTTACTGTAATGTGTTTTTCTTGCTCTCTCTCTCTCTCTCTCTCTCTCTCTCTCTCGCTCTCTCTCTCTCTCTCATACACACTCATTTACATGTATCAGTTCATGGGTCTCACATCTGGATAAAATCCACATACAATTTAACACATTTTTGTTTGAACTTAGCCACATACTGTATATGGATCTCTGGTAGCCAGATCACAAATATCATTGCAATCATGTCTTGGTTTTCACAGGCTACATGCGAACCACACTACAACACTAAAACTCACCAAAACGTTAATTTGATTGTTATCATGCCACCCTAAACACAGGTATAGTCCTTTAAGGAGCTGCAAACACTAAAAGAATTGCAATTTGATCCACAGTGTTGGGCAGTGAGAAGACGTAAAGTCAAAGAGTATACGATAGATATGCTTTTTTGACAACAGCCGCTAGACGGCGTCGCGGTAGCGCTGCTGCCATTTTGGACTGAAAATGGCTGAGTCTGTGGCCATGAAAAGAGACGTCTGTAAATTAGAGGATGATTATTTTTTTTAGGTAAATCAACTTCCCAGTACAAACACTTATATAGCCCTAATTTAAATCATTATGTCCTAAAAGTGGTAAATTAACTAAAAGCTGAATCCAGAGTTATTTTCCTCGGCATAATGAACGTACATCAGACCCGCGGGACTGCACGCTTATATGACATATCTGGTTCTGCCAGCTTCCTGCTAGCTGTATGCAGCTGTAATAATGGATATATTGTCTGTAACTCATCACTTTTATTATGCTATAATACACCCATGGGCTGTATGCTGTAAGCCTGTACCGTGGTGGATGTATAAACGTCTCTGTTCCCAAACAACCGGCTATCGGCCAGCAGCTAGTAGCACTAGTAGCGCTAGTAGCATGACATAAACAGAATTTAATGTGGTTGTAGGCTATTTACTAACACGCAGGGCAAAAGCACAGGGCACAACCTCTTATACATCCATGGCCTGTGGTCTATTGTTCATTGATGTTGGAGGTCCTTCACATGAAAACGTTTGAGATTGATCTCAAAATCTGTGTGCTGAATTTTTCTAACTTCCATTCATGTCCATCGCTCCTCTGGGAAGCGGCCGGGAAAAAAAGTAAGTAAGTAAGTAAATTGTTATAATAGTATGCATATTTATAATATTTTATTGTTCAACACAGGCCATTTCAGTAGAAACATTAAAATAATGACAATAGAATAGAAATAATTTTGTTTTACTTTTGCACTTTGTAGGCGGATGTTTTACTGGCGTCCGGTAGTCACTTTCAAGTGTTGCAATGGAACAAATAATTGACTTTCACTTCTTAGCAATATCCGTTCTTCGGTGTAGTCATTGAGCTTACCCATCAGCCAGGAAGTAGCACTGCCAGGTAGTGGGGCTGTCCTCCACAGAGTGAACAATCCTCTCCACCCCAAATACCTCCACGTCCTCACCCCCAACCTTCAGCTGCTTCAGACCCAGCTCGCTCTGACCTCAGAGAAACAAATAATCAGAGCTCACTATTCAAACAACACACAGAACGACCAAGAGGTCTCACTGGCATGATTACTTACAAAAGTGGTGTGGATGATATGTAATCCCTGGTCGAAGGAGATGAAGGTCATGTGTTCTGGCACCATCTTCCTCAGAGCGATGAGGCGCATCAGCAGCAAGCTGGACCCCTCGGTAACCAGCCCTCGTAGGACACACATGGGATAAGAAGTGCTCTCCTTCGTCGTCTCCTGTACACACACACACATAAAAAAGAATTACACCTTACAGTAATTTCACAACAGCAAGTCTGTTGACATCACCTAAATGTTTGGATAAAACCATTTTGAAGTGTTATCAGAAAGACATTTAGATCCAGATTTCACTAAATGGTAGTAAAAAGTACTTTTAGCCGTGACAAAGGTCATCATATTAGCATCTTTTCCCCATAAAAATGCTTAGAGGGCCTATAGGGATGATAGAACCCTAATGTTGTTTTGCAACAGGGTTATTCTCTCTCACCTCTCCTACAGTGGTAACTTTATTGATCACCATCTGCCCGTCATGCTGCACCATGTGACGCCTCTTGTCCAAACTGTGGCCTTCAAGCTGAAAAGGGGATTCAATGTGTTTAAAGGCAGGAAATACAAAATAAAAAAAAAGACAGATGTGGCATGAGAATGAAGAATAAGAATGAATTCCATGTGTGTTAAAGAGGACCTATTATGCTTATTTTCAGGTGCATACTAGTATTTTGGGTTTCTACTAGGACATCTGACCTCTGTCTGAAACGCTCTGTTTGAGCTCCTGCCAGATTTTTAAAAAACGGCTGTCATGCAGTGGTTTGACTTTTGAAAACTAGAGCCAATGAAAATGTGGGACATCGTCTCAATATGTGGGACGTGGTACAACGGATAAAAATGCTGTGCAGTCCCTTGTAAAGTGGGACGCCTGGTCACCCTAGTTACTTGGTGACATCACCACGTTACGGAATAAAAGGCGGGACGTTAAGCAAGGTGTTTCAGGCAGTTCAGGAGCATTGTCTCTGTGGGGGAGAGTAACTCCCTTTGGCGTGGACTTTGGGCTTTGTAACTTCGCAGACCTTTTACATGCACAAAAAACTGCATAACACACTAAAGGAAAGGGGAAAAAGCACAAAAGAATAATAGGTCCCCTTTAAAATGAGACAGTGCGGAGAGTTTGCAAAGACCCACCTTGACATACTCATGGTAATCTTCCTCCAGCACCTCCAGGTCCGTGGTTAGGTAGGCTTAAATGGACAGTGAAAAAAGGACAAAGGACATTCAGATAAATAGACAAAACTTTGGAGGTCAATCTGTCTTTGCAGCCCCTGCCTCCCCCTCACCCATCACTGTAGTTCCACAGGGGGAGTCATCGATGGCTCCCTGGCTCTTAGCATGCAGTAGCATACACGGCTGCTGGACTCTTCGGGCAAACTCCACCGTCACACTGAACTTCCCCAGGTCCCGGCCGCCCTCTGACAAAGTCACCAGAGAATCTGGAAACACACACTTCAGCAGCTCTGCAGGCTCTGGGAGAAGTGGGGGATTTTTACGTTTTAACGTATGGACAGTTTTAAATAAGTCTAAAGCAGGGGTCAGCAACCTTTACTACCAAAAGAGACATTTTAGTCAAAATTAAAAAAAAAAAAATCTGTCTGGAGCCGCAAAACATTTGAGCATTGTGATGAAGGTAACACAGTTTATAGTCTAAGTATATAGTATATAAGTCTAATGCAGTGAGGGCCAAAGAGAAAATGTATTACGGAGTATGAGGGCCACTATTATGAGAAAAAAGTCGTAACATTATGAGAATAAAGTCATAACTTTACGTGAAAAAAAGTTGTAATATCGCGAGAATAAAGTCATAACTTTACTAGAAAAAAAGTCGTAACATTACGAGAATAAAGTCATAACTTTACGAAAAACAAAGTCGGAATATTGTGAGAATAAAGCCATAACTTTACGAGAAAAAAAGTCGTAACATTACGAGAATAAAGTCATAACTTTACGAGAAAAAAGTCGGAATATTGTGAGAATAAAGTCATAACTTTACGAGAAAAAGTCATAACATTACGAGAATAAAGTCATAACTTGACTTTATCTCATAATAAACTTCTGACTTTATTCTTGTAATATTATGACTTTTTTTCTCGTAAACCTACAATTTTATTTTCATAATATTACGACTTTTTTCTTGTAAAATAATGACTTTATTCTCATATTATTACGACTTTTTTTCTAGTAAATCTATGATTTTATTTTCATAATATTACGACTTTATTCTCGAAATCTCAGATCTATTTTTTTTCCTCAATGTGGCCCTAATACTCTGTTGTACCACAGACCTACAACAATGATAAACACAAATGAAAATGTAAACAAAAAACTGTTAATCACTTCCATGTTTAATAATCCACAGGGAGCCTCTGGAGAGGAGCTAAAGAGCTGCAGGTTGCTGTCCTCCTGGTTTAGAGCTTTATTTTCTATATTTGGTTCATTGTCAATTCTGTGCCTGGGTGCAACACGAGATGTGCCAAAACCAGGTGGTGTTAACTCCAGCAGCCTACGCAGTTTGTGTCAGTAGCCTGCAGAGTAAACGGACATCTCACCAATGCTGGACATGAACGTGTTCGCTTCGTCAGAGGCTTTCAGCTCCTCTCCGAGTTCGAGTCCCTCAATCCCCGCTGCGGCTCCGGCTGGTGTCTCGTCTTCCAGCGGGGCTTCCATCATTAACGCTGTCTTTATTTAATGGCAGATACTCCCGGTAATAATAATAAAAAACAGCTTTATAATACACACTTTTGTTGCAACAGATAGCTTGTTTGGTTTAGTTTTTATGGCAAGCAGCCTTTTGATGTTCCTCCCGGAAGAGAGGACGAACAAATGTGAGTTGTCAGGGCAACGACGCTGCAGTACCGTAAAGACGGACGTAAGTGCGCAACCGAATTCCCACCAAAGCAGGTGCACACAAACAAATCCTATTCATTGCTCCATAATGTGTGTTGGTTGAATGCCTTTTTAAATCCTCCATGTGTTTAGCTATTGTTAAGAATAAAAAAAGAAAAATTTAAAAAATAAAGGCTTATTGTTTTTTTTTTTGTTTTGTGTGTTTTTTTTAATTCTATTCTTTCTTTTTATCATTATTATTATTATTATTTCTTTTCTTAATTTTATTTCAATTTTGAATGTAGAAGTTGTTTTCTCTAGTGTACTTAATGAGTTCGTCTATAAGCTCAACTACTTAAAAAAATGGTTTATAAACTATTGTAATCACGAACTGTAAATTGCATATATTAAAACAACCTCGAAAAAAAGGAAAAAATAAAGTATAAAAAAAAATAAAAAATAAAAAATAAAAAATAAAGGCAATATACCAATTCATTAAAAAGGAAGCGAAGAAATACAATGACAAATTGCATTTCTCTTTACCATGCAGTTACTGTCATCCATTTTACATTTGCTCTACTGGTTGTGTTTGGATTTGTTTTTCTAAGCCATGAAAAAATATTGTTTAAAAAATAGATTGCGTTAGGAACACTTTCATATACTAGATATGCATAGATAAGGCTAGGAGGCAATAAAAAGGCATGTTGACATTAGTAACTTATTTGTTAGATATGCAAATGGCACCAAAGCAAGGCAGCTTTATTTGTATAGCACATTTCAGCAACAGGGCAATTCAAAGTGCTTTACATAAACATTCAAGAACATTGTGAAAAAGTGCAAAAGAACATTAAAGGGACTATTTGTAACTTTCAGAAATGCTTGTTAACAGCAACACCTGTGGTCGTTAAGTCAACGAAAGTCAGGGTCGAGCTCGCGCTTGCTCGCTCTGAATAGACATGAACGAGCATCGCTCAAAACAGTGAGGCGACACACGTCAGCTAAAACCACAATATCACTCTATATTTCAGCTGCTTGGCAGCAATGTTAGCTGACCAGACGAAGGTCTCTCCATGAATCAATGCTGATCCTAGTGTTGGCTTTTCCTGCTTCAGCCCCGCTGCTTCAGCCTCCGGGGCTGAACAGCGGTCTGAACAGCGTAGCCACACGCGAGTGCGCATATGCGAGCTCGCATGGGATCCCGACCCGGTAGATTTATACGTGTAAGAAGTAACAAACAGTTCCTTGAAGACATAATTGAAACAGTTATAAAAACATTAAATATTCGAAAATAAAAACAAGCTAAAAATAAAAGCTAGGATAGAAGCTAAAATAGAGTATAACACACAAGAGTAAAAGTTCTAGTGCAGTATAAGATCATTATCTGGTTTAATAAAAGGAAGCAGCAAACAGGAAAGTTTTAAGCTTTGATTTAAAAGAACTCAGAGTTGGAGTTGGTCCTGCAGTTTTCTGGGAGCTTGTTCCAAATATTTGGTGCATAAAAACTGAACGCTGCTTCTGCATGTTTAGTTCTGGCTCTGGGGACGCTAAGCAGACTTGATCCAGATGACCTGAGAGGTCTAGATGGTTCATAGCAGAAGATCAGAAATGTATTTTGGCCCCTAAACCATTTAGTGCTTTGTAAACCAGCAGGAGTATTTTGAAATCAATTCTCTGAGAGACAGGGGGCCAGTGTACAGACCTCAGAACTGGACTGATATGATCCACTTTCTTGGTCTTAGTGAGGCTTACCAGGCTTCTGTTTGTATAAAGTCCTAGTGAAATTGTATTATTCCTCATTAAAACCTGGACCCACCAGTGGTCATCATACTTTGAGCAAAAAGCAGGTTTATTCTGCAACACAAATCTGGGACAATATAAAACACAATGATTCAATGTGATGATTTAAAAATATAACATTTAGAAAGATAAAAAAGATCGAGTACACCTTAAGAAACCCCTTCCCCTGAGTAAATTATACACCCTTAATTAAGACATAAAGCATACTGTGTTTGCATGATTTCTGGTGTTTAAGCTTCAATGCTGATGTGGAGACAACACAAGTCGCTTCCTCAGGGTGGACCTAATTTCAGGCATCTGCTTTACTTCACCGGGGTTTTGACTGTTGCCCTCTTTCTGGCTTACTTCCTCGTTCACGTGGTGGAGGATGGTGATAATGTCTTCACCCCTAAAACAATATAAAACGTACAAAATTACTATCGCTAACAGGAGACATTATGATTAATTCAAGTGTACAAAATACATTACATGGTAACGATCATATCATCAGATCTACAAGATATAAAATATTGTGGAAATTTCAAGCCGTAGGACTAAATATATATTTAATTTTTTTTTTTTACCTTTGACAGCCTTCCTTTAGCTGCTGACACACAGATTGGACGAACCAGCTCCCATTTACTTTGTCTCTAAATGACAGATGATCTTCAACAGTGGATAAATAAACCAGAACATCGGCTTCTTCAGGGTTGAATGATGAGTGACAGCCATCAGCCTCCAGATCTTTTACTAACACTCCACGCTGTATCTTCCCTCCCTGGCAGGCCTGGATCAGGAACACTTTGGGCTTGCCGGTGAGGGTCGACTGATCAGTCGCCTTGAAAGTTCTAGTTATCTGTTTGATGGGGAGGGGCTGCCTATCGATCCCGAGGACCACACCCCTATCTCCGTGACTCAGGATACAGCAGATGAAGGCATCGCCATGCTTAGGAGCCTCTTGAAGAGCAGTGAATTCACCCCCAGACCACTCCTTAACATTGAACTCCTGCAGCTGAGAGAGGTCGCTCTGAGAAGCGAAGCATTTCAGTGTGCAATCCATCTGGTCCTTGGTTTGGTCTTTACACATCAGCACTCTGAACCCCAGCCAGCTGAACACATCTGTCAAACTTTCTGTAGGATATTGAATTTAAAAAAAAATAGTTAAGCTTCAACCACCACCAAACAGGACAATAGTTGAAATCTGTGAATCTGTCTACTCTGTAACATACCAGCATCTTTGTCGGTTCCTCTTCTTTCTGTCCCATCCTTGAAATTCATGTTGTTTATGATCACGCAGAGGCCGGTTGGCTGGCTTTTCAACTCATACTGCACGTCCGGAAAACAATAGAAACAGTTTGACACAAACATATAATGAATAAACTTCAATATTTTATGCTTGAACACGCAACTTTACTTTACTAGTTTCAATTTATGAGGTATGACAATGGAGTGCTACAGGGATGAGGTATTTTTGTAGGCCAACCAGGAAGTTAGCATTGCTCTGGGTTCCCTCGACAAAAAGCAAATGGGATTTTTCCATTGGGTTTTGGATTACTATAAATAAGCTCTGTGGCAAACAAACGTTTATGATACTTACAAGTTTTGTTCAGCAAGATTATCTCCACAAATGAACACCACTTTATGATTTTTGAAGTGTGAATGCAATCGGCAGAAGTAAAAAGCTAACATTAAGCTATAAATGAGCAACACCAAGGTTGCATGAGTGTGAGAATACACAACGAGGCTGTAAAGGCGGACGTGTCAGCGTGATGGCGTTTAGTAGTCTCATTTAGCCACCTGTTAGCAACCGCTAATAAACCAACACATAAAGGCTTCAAAATTCACGAGTGGGATATTTATTTAAGTATTTTAAGTTGAAGAACAAAACATTAAAATCTTTTAAGATTATTTCAGGCATCTAACTAAAAACCTATTAAAATCGACTTCCACACATAGGAACCGAAAGTGCTAAAATGCCAATTTATTTCCGCCTAAAACCTAAGACGAACTGTGACTTTCTTGACTTGCAAAATTATGTTTTAATTTGACAAACATCATATGTGTGATCAACTGCGTAATTCAAATGGGATCAAAAAATTATTTGTCTCTTGGCGTTGACTACCGTTCATATTTTCTCCAAAATAAGGTCTCATGGGGTCTGTCTATATAATAAAGCTAATATTCTATATGTTAATACAGGATAATAAGCATGTCTTGTGTCTCTTTAACAAAGCCTAACTAATAACAATGACTCAAGCATTGTCACATAAAGTGTGTTATTTCAATATTAGGTGAAAACCTCACCTCCTTTTGCCTCTTGCTTCCTGGTGGCAGAACATCTGAGGAAATCAGAGGGAAACAGAATTACAACTCCAAACATAAAAGCCTCAACTTCATGTGAAACACACAATAGGCTTACATAAGAGTCATTTCTATAATCAAACTGCACATAATAACGTACCACTTTCATGAACCGAAGAAACTTGGACAGGCCTAGGTAAAAGGCAGGCGTCATTCAATTGTATGTTCTTCAGGTTTGGGAACGTCTCTTGAATCTCATCATCAGTTTGCAGGAGGTTCAGGAAGGCTTGACAGCGGTCCTCTCCTTTGTTCATGATCTTATCCACAAGCTCAATGACGTGGCCCTCTTCGTCTTCCTTGTTGATGCTTCTGAGGTTGTTGTACTCCCGTTCAGTTATCAGTTTATTCTCATGAACTTTGTTGAGGATCAGCCTGCGGTCTCCACTCAAAGTCGTCTGAATGGCTGTTTTATTACGTCTTATCTTGTCTTTGGCTGCCATGCTGAATCTGACATTGAGAGCAATAAGAACAAGTAGTTAATAATGGTTTTCTGGTTTATAGAGTCAAACTGTGAAAGATTTTGTAACATATTGCAATTGCACTTTTACCACTAAAGAGCCATTGTCCGGCACATAGAACAACCCTTACAAAAAAGAAGTTTATTCAAGTGTGCCATTAGTATACTTCTTTTAAACTTAAAATAAGAGATCATGCTTTCTGTTTACTTTTTATGTACTTATCAGAGATATAATAAGGAGATAAAATTATACTTGGCTTATACCAACAAGTATACAGAAAAGTCTAAGTGTATTTGCCTTATACTGAAAAGTTTACAGAAAAGTATTTGGCTAAGTACCATAAGTTCACTTAAAGAAAACTTACAAGTATACTTGCAATAAAAACTATTAAACTAGTAGTTTACTAAGAGTATACTTTAAAGTGTACTTTCATAAACTAGAAAGGAGGCTACAAGTATATAACTAGTAAACTAACAGTATACCTAAAAGTTCACTTGTAGTAGAGTTCATATTATAGTTGCAGTACAAAATACAACTTGGATGTAAACTAGTTGTGTACTCAAAGTTTACTACTGTTAATTTAACATAGCGAATTTAAACCCTTTTCTACGATTGTGGCATAATGTTACAAAGTGAGTAAGGTTAACTAGAAAATGCATTTCCTTCTGAAAATACGTGGGAATGCTGACAGCTGAAATTAATTGCAAAACGTTGCTGAAATTTCAGAAATGTGAAATGACTTGCCTAAAAATGTTAAAGCTCAAATGCATTGCACTGCACTGCTAAAAAACCTAGAAGTTGAAATGTACAACTGGCAGGGTTGGAATCTGAACTGCATTACCTAAAGAAGCTAAGAGCTGAAATACATTGCTAGAAAAACTGGAAGCTAAACTGAAATACTGTCAAAAGTGGTAATTATCCTGAATAGGCGGAAAGAAGAAATGCTTTGTATGTATATCAGACAGATGCATTGCTAAACACAAAGAGAGACAGAGAGACACACAGACAGGGTAGTATTTGGTTGAAATAAACCTTTAAAAACTATAAGGCGTTAGACAGAAAGTGGTGTTTGGGTGAAAAGTAGGAGTAGTAGTTGTAGTAGTTGTAGTAGTAGTAGTAATAGCAGAAGGACCTGCAGCAGGAGCAGTAGTAGTAATAGTGCTGAATCAGCATTCCCACAATAAAACATAAACTGTGATAAATCAAAAACTGTAAAAGTTATCAAAAAGCTGAATCATAGCTTAATAGTTCAAAGACTTGTAACCCGTTTAAAGTTTAAATGAAGTCCGTAGCTGAAAGTATGCGGATGCAGTAGCATTTCAAAGTGCAGTAGGTTTAAGAGGATTTGAAGATTTTCTTCATTGAGTTACATTGTTAAAAAAAAAATGTGGAAAAAGCTTAATATTTTAAAAAGTATAAATAGTTGAAACACGAAAAGATATAACACTAATGTCCTTAAAGAGCTGAATATTTTGATAGTTGAACGGTTTCTGTAGCTGAAAGTATCCAGAAGTTAAACTGCAAAAAAAGGTACGGAAGAAATAGTTGGAAGTTGAAGAAGTTGAATAAAGATACAAAGAACAATACTGTACTTGGAAACTACAGCTAGCTACAACAATACACTGCTAATAACATAATAGCTTTAGCCACTTACTGTCAGGACGTCTTTCCCTCCACTTTCTGTGGACTTGTACCGGGGGACTCTCCTTGTGCCTGTAATAACAATACCTAGGCAGGGTTGCTTTCGTTTTCGTCAGAGATGTACTTTAATGGTCTTTTAACGTTACCTGATCAAAGGTGACGTCTCTGCAGAATGTGCAGTAACGTTAATTACAAGCTATTCAATTCTGTATTCATTTGCTCAGGTTTTTCTGTGCCATGTGGAAGCGATTCATTGATAACAGGCTAGAGAGTATACAGGATGTAGCAACAGACAATGGAAGTGTGTGAGTGTGGTGCTTGTCCACCACCTAGTGGAAGAGAAAAAGGGCTTCAGGGTAGCTGAGTTAAACGGTTGCAGCTTCAGTTCCAGGAAGAGAAAGAGAAAGACTATCGCAGCAACACTAGAGACTTCCCAGCAACACAAATAAAAAGAGATCTTGTTTCACAGCGGTGTATGTCTCCCTGGTGGTCTAGTGGTTAGGATTCGGCGCTCTCACCGCCGCGGCCCGGGTTCGATTCCCGGTCAGGGAACTACTGTTTTGCTCTGTTAAAGGTCCCATATTATGCTCGTTTTCAGGTTCATACTTGTATTTTGTGTTTCTACTAGAACATGTTTACAATACAAGACAAGATGAACCTGTATTAATCCCTTGAGGGAAATTCAGGTGTCAAAGCAGCAAAATCAGCAACATCAGCAAACAGAGTGAAACTCAGGAGAGGTAAAGGTATACACAATTATAAAAAAACAATAATAGAGATATAAAAGATACAGAGTGAATGGGTGAACATAGTGTGTACAGTCTGTCAATAAATAAATGTAGTATGTACAATGAATAAATGTAATATGTACATATGTGCAGTCTATAAAGTGGTATATAGGATGTATAGTGTAAAGTGCGCCAGTGGTTAGATTATTAAAGTAAAAAAAACAACATTATTTTCCTCATACTGTCGGCCTGAATATACCTGTATTTACCCTCTCTGTCTGAAACGCTCCGTTTTAGCGCATTTAGACGAAATTGCAACAAAACTGGAACAAAATTGCAACAAAATTGCAACAGAATTGTGTTGCTAGGCAACAGCTTGGGTCCATGTTTACTTCCTGTCAGCTGATGACATTCACATACACTGAATCCAGGAAATAAACTGGGACACATTTAGAATGTTTACGTTTAAAATTGTGTAAAGGGTCTAAATATTGTGTATCCGTGACATCACGAATGGACAGATATCCTGACAGCTTGTTTCAAACGCAGAGTTTCTGAATACGGGCTATGTGTATTTCCGTGTGGATTGAGTGTTTCGATACTTTCACAGTATTTATAAAGGACTTAAGCCTGCTTTATAATAAAAAAAAAACATGAAAATCTCACTTTTTTATAATATGGGACCTTTAAAGGCACAGATGTAAACAAATAGCAACTATACAACTATAGATATTTGCACTATAGTCTTACAGCGATACCTAGCAGCCACACTGACTATAAATGAATATATATTAAAAAAAAATGCAATCATCAAATTAATGGAAATGGTCACCTTTAGGTAAAGAAATGTATCAGTAGAATTGTTTTCCCTTTTGTTGAATTTTTTATGTTTTCAGTTACTAAAGAGTAGAAACCTAGAGCTGGTGGTAGTCATGTGTTGTTATACCTGATGATTATAACACGTCCGACAGTGAAATATCCAATATGAAGACTTTTTAAATTACACTACAGGTGTCCAGTTCAACAGATGCATTTAAAAGATTTTTAGAAATACTAAGGTCATTAGCAACGAGTCTTGTCATCACACAAACACACCAGAAAATTTGGACCACATACCAAATAGAAAATCCCCCAAAGTTGTTTAACTGTGTGGATTTAAATATTCTTTAACTCAGCTACCTGTTAAATATAATTTTCTGTACATTTTATTTCCTAAAATGGATGTCTAAATGTTTTTCCAAAGCTTTCTATACAATTCTAGGAATAAAATTCTTTATTTATTTATGGTTTTGGTAATGTTTTTAAAAAGTTACCAAATTTATAGAAAACAAAGTTACAGATTCTCTAACTTTTAAAAAGAATTACCAATTTTATTAAATGTTACTGATTTGGTAAAGTTTCAAAAAGTTATCAACTTTATTTACAAGTTGACAATTTAATATATATATATATATTAAAAAAAATACTCATTTCGTAAATATATCTAAAAGTTTCCAATTTTATTAAAAAACTTAATGTTTTGGTTACTTTCTTTTTTTAAAACGTTAACATTTTTATTTTAATTTAAAGTTAAAGTTATTGACTGTGTCTTTGTACTTTAACACTACACTTAGTTTTTAGTGTATTCACCATCAACACATTGCTTTAGATGTAACCAGAAAAGCTAAGTAGGTTGCAGGGTGTTTCAAATCTTTTGATCTTGCGGTGTATGTATGAGAAAATTAAGAAACAGGAAAAAAAAGCCCCATTGTTTCCTGAAGCGTTTTACAGTAGGCTATGTGACGTCATGCTTCTTCTTTCCCCAGAAATGTGTTATTGTCTTGAGTCATTGAGAGCACTGACAGCCAGCGACACAGTGGAGGGACGGCAGGAGGTAACGGCTTCTTAGTTTTGATATTTATAGTAATGATACTGTAATATTTAGAAGGATTTTGTGTTAGATTGTATAATTTTTGATAAGGGAGTAGTATAGCTGATCGTGTAAACAAAACTAAGTGCTGATAACTTATTCTTTTGTAGAAAACATAAAAGCTTACAGTGGAAAATGTGTATGTTGTTAAAAGTCATTTAAATGTAACCGAGAGGAGAATTACGGAAAGCTGTTTCTTTGTATTTGATTACGAGCCCATTGAGATGTCTTACTAGATGTCAGTCACTACATTTAAGCATTTAAAAAGGGGAAGTATGAACAGCCAGGAAATTACTTAAGTTAGTGTGGACTGATACGACAGTTTCTCTATGTAGCTGTATGTGGCCAGACCCTGTATGCTCAGTCGTATGTCTGTTTCTCTGTCTTTGTGTGTGTGTGTGTGTGTGTGTGTGTGTGTGTGTGTAAAACCCTTAGGTTGGCTATGAAGCTGTTTCCTATCCATCCAATACTTTGGTCCAGTTTGCTGGTTTGGTGTGCCTCACAAAGTGGTGGGTAACCTTTGACACCACCCACACAAACACACAAACACCCACACAAACACACACACACACACACAAACACACACACACACACACACACACACACACTGTCGATATAACTCAGTGAATGACGATCCATGAATATTAAAGTTAAAACATGGCCCACAACTCTTCTTTAGTACACCATGTTTGATTGGTCAAACATTTTTGGCTATCTAGCTTTCATCAGGGTGGTGTGGTGCAGCTTCCGCTTTCCTTGAATACAGTATTCAAGAAAACCGCCTTCCTCCCCCACCGCTGATTAATACCCGAAAAATGTTGATGAATCAAGAAAGATTTTACTGCACGAGAGAATGTGCTGCATGGATGGACTTGCATTGATGCTCACACTTTTCTGTCTGTCGCTGAGTGTGAGTCCTAAAAAGTTAGAACTTGACACAGGGTCGGCTCTAGCCCTTCTGGTGCCCGTGGCAAAATTTGGATTTGGAACAGTGTTTAGTCAGCTTCACTACAATTTACACTTTTGTTTACAAATAAGCACTGTACGTTGGTCTCAACAGTCTTCCCTCGCGTGCCTCCAGCTTGTGCAAAATGCTGCTGCTCGCTTTTTAACTAACACTTCCAGACGAGAACACATTACCCACCGTACTTAACTCGCTCTATTGGTTTCCAGTTCACTTTAGAATCAATTTTAAAGGTTCCATATTGTAAAAAGTCAGATTTTCATGTCTTTTATATCATAAAGCAGATTTTAGTGCTATATAAATACTGTTAAACTATCAAAACGCTCAATATACGGAGAAACACACACAGCCCGTATTCAGAAATTGTGCGTTTGAAACAAGCCGTTAAGATTTCTGTCCATTTGTGATGTCACAAATATCCAATATTTAGACTATTACACGGTTTTAAACGTAAACATTCTAAATGTGTCCCAGTTTATTTCCTGTTGCAGTGTATGTCAATGACACCAGCTGACAGGAAGTAAACATGGACCCAAACTGGGTCAACAACCTTTTTTAGAAGTCCCGAGGTCGAGGTATAAGCTGAGGTAAAACGTTATGTTTTTATTCCTGTTATTTCTTGATGTTAATGTGAAGCACTGTGGGTTCCTTTTGGTTATTGTAAAGGGCTATACAAATAAATGTTGATCGATTGATTGAAGTGCAGCCGGGCAGATGAAAAAGTGTGAGAAAGAGAGTTACAGGGGTGAAAAGTGTATTTCTTTCTGTCTTTCTTTCTGTATTTGTTACCTCAATGCAGAAAATGAGGAAGGGCGTCCACCGGCATTTAAAAAAATATATATATTATTATTTTCTTTTTTTTGGGCAACAAGAGCCCTCTTTGAATTTGGAGCCCTAGGCGACCGTCTATATGGCCGATGCCTTAAGCCGGCCCTGACCTGACAATCCATAGCTTTTTATTGTGTTTTCCCTCGTGCTATTACTCTAGATATAAGTCCTCTTCCAGCAGAGACAGAGGCCAACAACCATGATGTCTGTACGGCTGAAAAGGATCCCGGCAACGTAAGAATCAAAATGATCTTTTAACTACCAAATGGCCACACAGGCACAATAAAAGCCTGCTGCTTTAAACTACAGATGGGATTTCTGTACTCTGTTCTTTATGTTTGTCGAACTGTTTCAGACCCATCCGCTGAATCCTCCGGAGCAGGAAAATCATGTAGAGGAGGAGAAGGTGAATGAGGACGTCTTCCGCTGCCTCCTTTACCCAACAAATCTACTCAACTGCTCCTGGTCATTCCACACTTTACAGAAGGATACTCACCTCTTCGTCAATATCAGGTATTCATATTTTTTGTAAATGACACATTAACCATATAGCATAGCTATGAAGAGTATGAATTAAGGCTGTCAAAGTTAACGCGATATTATTAACGCAAATTCGTTTTAACGTCACTAATTTCTTTGACGCATTATCGCAACTTGTGATTTTTAGCTTGTAGAGCTAAAGCTAGAGTGAAGATATCTGGTATCATATGAAACTATTTACATACATTTGTGTAAAGCAAGCATATTTGCCCACTCCCATGTTGATAAGAGTATTAAATACTTGACAAATCTCCTTGTAAGGTACATTTTGAACAGATAAAAAATGTGCGATTAATCACAATTAACTACGGACAAGCATGCGATTAATCGAGATCAACTATTTAAATCTATTGACAGCTTTGGTATGAATATGAATGCATATTTACAATCAAAATGTATGAACTGTTTCAAGTGTGTATCTCTTTCTCTGTCTACTCTCCCAGTATCTGTGATGACAAAAGAGCAGTTCACCCTCTGGACCTCTCGTCTGAGGAGAGAGTCGGATCATTGTCTTTGACTCTGTACGAGCACGAGCACGAGACGTTATATGTGATCCTCCGCTTTAACATAAGCCTGCACGACGAGTGGACGGTCTACACCTCCGCATACGACATGGACATTCTAGGTAACACTCCAAGACAAAAGGGTGCCTTCAAAATGAAACTCATGAGCTAGAATTCACAATTATCATCGAGAACCACAAATCTTGGGACGAATTTGTTAATGTGATAAATAGTATGTACAATTTTTTCCAATTTGTTGGGGATAACAAATTGATATGGGAGAAGCCATGTTGTTTCTCACTGAATATTAGAGAAATGGGAGAAAAGTAATTCCTTATATGTTTATCAGTACATTTAGATTTTTAATATTTATTCAGTTAACAAATAAGACAGGTTCAGATTCCTGTAACACTAGTCACTTTGAATGGCATTTGATCAGCTGAAGGATTCCACTAGGAATAGCATTTGATATTTTTTGTAAGTGACAGGAAACATTTTTAGTTCTGAGACATTTTTGGTGGCTGAGAAGCTGATGAAGTCGACAAGAAAAAGGATATTCCTGTCTCAACTCCCAGTATCTGCAGAACAAGCAGCAGAGCAGACACACAGGCAGGCAGAGTAGGACGGGTCGTCACAGTACTTTAATTAACTTGGTGAGCTGAATGTTCAGGTTAGGTTTAGACTGTATACTGTAGAGAATCCACAACAGACCTTCCGACTGAATTGTTACGATTATTTCACTAATGTTTGGTTGTGTGTGCCACAGAGGTCCTGTCTCCACCCCAAAACATCTCTGCATCAGTCAAAGACGGAGGCCTGTTGGTGACGTGGGATCTTCCCCCCCGTCAAGAAGACATTCCCCCTGAATGCTTTGAATACCAGCTGGACATGGGTGACCAGGTACAGTATGGATATGGTTGTTGATTATTCCATAAATAATATATATGCAGTAATGGAAGAAGTATTAAGACTTTTTACTTCAGTAAAACAGCAATACTAGAGTGTAAAAATACTTAGTAGAAGTAAAAGTCCTGCATTCAATGTGTTACTTAAACCTGCAGTAGGCAGAATGTCTTTGGCATCATCACTTTAATGTTGTAGCTGGTAAAGGTGGAGCTAATTTAAAGTACTTTACATACTGCTAATTCATCATAATGTATTAGTTGATTTATTCATTTTATTACTACTAATAATCTGAATATGCAAAGTAACTAGTAACTAAAGCTGTCAAATAAAGGTAGTGGAGTAAAAAGTACAATATTTGCTTTCCAAATGGAGTAGAGTAAAAAAGTAAAATGTAAATACTCAAGTAAAGCACCTCATAATTGTACTTAAGTACAGTACTTGAGTAAATGTACTTAGTTATACTCCACCACTGTATATATAGTATCATTTAGCGCATTGTTTTCTGGTGCCCATAAACAAGAACAATCTAGGTAAACCTACTGAATGTTTTATCTTTTAAAAACAGGAAGGACCCAAAACTTTGCCCGAACAGCTGTCTTACACAGAGGCCAATGCAGATCCCACCCGCTCCTACAGCGTGAGGATGAGGGCGAGGAAGACGAAATTCTGTGGGAATCGTGAGTGGAGTGACTGGAGTCACGCCGTCAGTGAGTGCTGTTTGTTAAAGTCGTCTCGATTAGCGGTTCAACCAAAGGCTGGTGACCTTTTATCATCTCCATCCATCGGTGTTGATATCTGGAAGTCTCTAACTACACTGTGTTATATTTTAAGCATCTTTATGTGGTTGTGTGTTTGCAGCGGTGGAAGATCCAATTTACAAACTCAACATTCTGGTGATCATCTCAATTTCACTGGGAATACCCATGATCCTCCTGGCTGTGCTGCTGCTGGCGCGCCATCAGAGGTACTGTTTCCGTCACTAACTGAATGACTTGACTTGACTTCTGACACAGACTTGTCTTCACACCTGCTATATTTGTTATCCGCCTCGTTGAGCTGTTTTTCTAATCTGATACCATAAACTCTATTTTTTAAATGTGAAACGGTGTCAGACAGAAGACAAAACGTGACCCCGGCGTCAGCAGAATGGGCGATGTTAAGTGAGAAAACGGAGAAAGGAGAAGTAAGAGGAGTGTACGGGTAGTGGTGGTGACTTTTGTTTTTCTGAAAAACCACCGCAAAACATCCACCCTACACTTCCTAGAGGTTCAGACAGAAACCCCCCTGTACTGTACGAGGTCTTAAATAGCCAAGCAGGGGAAAAACACAACATGACAGAAAATGCAAAAGAACACAAAGGAAGGATGTGCTTCTTTCTGTGACGGTTTCACTTGATTCGGTCAACTATTTGTTTTAAAACAAAATGCATATCAAAATTATGATTTTATCCAATGCAAATGGCAGCAGAATGAGTTTAAAATGTCTACATTTGTGCTTAAACCTGCAGTAGGCAGAATATTTTTTGGCATCATTGGGCAAAAATTCTATAATAACCTTTCAGCATATTGTAATTCAAGTGTTCTGAGAGAAAACTAGACTTCTGCACCTCCTCATGGCTCTGTTTTCAGGCCTTAAAAAACTCTAGCCCGTGACAGTAAACTTTAGCCAATCACTGGTCATTTCAGAGAGAGAACGTTCCTATTTGCTGCTCATTCAACGGAGGCAGCTGTCAATCATTCGCAAACTCCAATCAAACTAGGCAGCGCTGATCAAATATGAATCAATATTCTGTTACTGTAATGCCTATTTCTCTCCTCAAATGTTTTCAGAAACATCTTGTAGTGTACTGTTAAGCTGTAAAATTAGAAAGTTTGCTCCGGCTGGTGGGCGGTGCTTGGTATTTCCTCAACTGATCTCAACATGGCTGCCGGGTCACAAACTTTCTCATTTTACAGCTAAACAGTACACTACAAGATGTTTCTGAAAACATCTGAGGAGAGAAATAGGCATTACAGTAACAGAATATTGATTCATATTTGATCAGCGCTGTCTAGTTTGACCATTTGATCGGAGTTTGTGAGTGATTGACAGCTGCTCAGAGACGACAGGCTCCAGGTCGGCTCTGATTGGTTGTTTTCCTCCAGTCTGTGAAATCCTGCAGATGCCATTAGGAGCACCGGAGGACACAGAGGCACATGATTTTTTTCAAATATCTGTCTCATGCGCTACTGCCAGGTTATAGAGGACGTTTAATAAAAAACACGTTTTTTTAATCATATTTGCTCAAATTCTACCCACTGCAGCTTTAAGGCTTATTGTGTGTGTGTGTGTGTGTTTCAGGGTGACTAAGGTTCTGTTTCCTCCGATTCCTCGCCCCCCGGCAAAGTACAAATGTTTCCTCGAAAAAAATGACACATTCAATGTAAGTACACACACACGCTGACATCACACACTTTACCACTCACCCAACCACAAACACCTGTGTACAAATGGTGCCAATGTTGTTTTTTTTGTGTGTGTGTGTGTGTTTGTGTGTTGTGTTGTTTCCAGCTCTTCTACCCTGCCCCGTCAGCTGAGCCCGTGGAGGAGATCACAGAGGTGGAAGACACGGAGCAAAAGGCCGGAAAGACATTATAAAAGCAATATGGGAAGGACATATTTAAAAAAATAATAATAATAATAATAAATAAAAAATCGCCTGAGGTAACGCCATGCACTGCCAGGTGTTGAATGCATGTTTAGTGTGTGTAAGCCTGTATTTGTGTGGACATTGTGGTTTTATGTTGCTCATGTTTGCAGTCCATCAGGCCCAGTAAGTTGGTTTATGACACTGTAATACATTTTAAGACATGTAAAAGTATACCAACAGGACTGCAAAACACGCTTAAGATATCATATAAAGGAAGATTTTGCTCATCATGGTCATTGACTTTTTTAAAAGTTTTATAATTTACATTTTTATGTAGACAAATATTTAAAAAAAAAATATATATATATAATACATCCACGAAGCCTTTAGAAAGGTGCTGAATAAAAGTATCTATTTTACTGAAAAAAATAATCTTATTATGAATTAATCATTTAAAATATTTTGGCGGGTCCAAAAATAATGTTTTGTTTATATCTGCGGAAGATGTCTGATGCCTGGCTCCCACTTCTAACAAGGCTTGTGAGCCAATAGTAAAACAACGTTGGTATCACGTGGTATCTCTGGGTCATCAGTTAGTGTGGAAAAAAACCCAGATAAAAGCTGAAATTGACGGCAAGTGCCTGACAACGCCTTGTTGTGAAGTAAATGCAATGTAACGGGGAGGGGGGAGAATGCGACATCTAGTGGCTGAATGTTATCAATAGCAACTTTAATTATTAATTTAAACAAAGGATGAGTTTTGATGAAATACACTTGCTCTGCCTGAACTTGCTTGTTAGCTGGTCCTGAAACACAGCTCTGGTGCTTCTACAAAATGTGTAGACCGTTTTGAGTAAGAAATAAAGTCGAGTTATATACTATAATATCATGTGCTCATTTAAAGTGAATTCATTTGTTCAACCTTTATTTAATGGTCCAACGAGAGAAGTTCAAACTCTCTATGGGAGCCGACACGGGACAATAACGGCAAAAAGTAGGTTGGATAACGCCACTGACCTTGTGTTGCAAACATGAATAAAATAAATTAAAGTTGCATGGTGAGATATACCCACTATAGATTTTATGATATGTCTTTCCTGCAGTGCAACATTTCCTGTATAGGTACACTCTGTTCTGCTACAGTGACTTTAGATCAGATAAAATATGTGCAGACAAACCACATAAATCAAATAGATCACTGTACTCAAGTGGGACTTCCCCTAGCAGATATAAAACATAAAAACCCATCAACTCTGTGTGTGTTTGTAGACAAAAACATTACAATACACGACCACAATTATGTAAAAATATCTTTCTTTTATGACACAAAACATCATAATACACACAGATAGTAGTTAATAGTTTGGAACCCGTTGACAGGCAAACAGCCTTTCTCACACACAATGACGGACCACAAAATGAAACTGCAGCAACAGAGATAGTGTGAGATGTATTTTCACACATTTCTTTTTCTTTTTTTAACAAAAAACAAATGTTCCCACATTTCAATGACTTTCAAAATCTCTTGAGTACTTTAGTGAAACGTGAAATTGACAAGGTTTGCATACACTACAGTGGCCTCTTTTTCATAATCTTGTCAAGTAATACACCCAATGTAAAGTATTTTTTAAACTGATACTAAAAGAGACACAAATACTGCTAAAAAAAAAAAAATCTGAAATATAGTACACAGATCCTTGATGTGCCACATGCTGCATCTCGCTTGTCCACCTGATTAATGGCGCCGGTCTGCCAAGCTATAAAGGCATGGCCTCAATACACCGAGCTGCTGCTGCTACACGTTTCCATGTAGACAAAGTCTGTGGAGGACACCATCGAAAATGTGTAAGGGTTGATGAGTGAGTTCCTCATGAGCCATGACGGACATTTCATAGCTGAAAAAGAACTCTTTTACGATGCTCCGCAAACATAAAAACACACAGTGATCTGTGTGTGTGTTTGTGCCTGTGTGTGTGAGTGTGTCATACCTTGTCCAAAGCTGGTGTATTGTAGCTGTGCTTTGTCCAGTGGGTCTGTGAGGGGGGCTATACCCACGTCAGACGCTGCACCCGTTCTGCAGCTCTCTAGCAGTGTTTCCAGAGTCCTAAAACTCTGCAGTCGGACTTCTGAATCCTGGTAATCACATACAAACCATGAATTACATCCTTGTGTGTGTGTGTGTGTGGGCGTGTATTGCCCACGTTGTAAATTGGGACATACACTTGTTTACACAGTCACACTGTTGGGACTCCTCTTCCAAATAGGAACAAAATGCACGTCCCCATAGGCAAGTAGCAGTTACAGTTAGGGTTAGGGTGCTTTCCCATTAGGGACCCGGGTCCGGATCCGAGTACACTTGTCCCCAAAGTGCAGTTCGATTGATTAGTGTGAATGCTCCCTACCGTACTCCGGCACGGTTCGTTGATCCGTACTCTAGTCCACTTGAAAAGGTGGTCTGGAGTACGGATCATGTGGACTCGGGTACGGTTCGCATCAGGTGTGAAAGCTAACCGTACCGAAACACAGAAGTGGACCGCTATTTAACGCGAGTAACGTTAGCAGTTAGCGAGTAGTTTTGAAAGGGTAGGCTTTGGCATTCGTCTGGCAACGTTTAGAGTCGTCCTACTTTCAAATCAAACTCGGTGAAATAAAAGTTTATTTCAACCAAACCAGAGTTGGTGATTGTTGGTAAGACTAACGACGACGGTATTGGTGAGTTTTATTTTGTTTCTGTCAAATTTGAATGAAGTGTCTTACGATGCTCCGCCACTAGAACAGCTGATCTCAACATAAACAAATACACGTGGATGATGATGCAAGTGTACTCGGGTACGGAACAAATTTACTAATGTGAAAGCTGAGCAGAGAGTGGGGGCAATCGTACTCGGGCACGGTACAGATCAATCGTACCTAATGTGAAAACGCCCTTAGTCTCAGGTAAGTCTCCAGGAAATTAATGCAATGTCCTCAAAAGTTATGAAAACAGGACTGTGTGTGTGTGTGTGTGTGTTACCCATGTTTTGGGGACATTAATCTGTGCAGTGACAATGTGGGGACTCGCCTTGTTTTTGGGGATGAAATGCACGTCCCCATAACATAAATCATTACATTTTAGGTTGAAGACTTGGTTTAAGGTTAGGGTATACATCAGACCAGCACATATGGGTACTTCGCAAAAAGTCAAGGCCGCGCCCCTTTTTGGGGGATAGAAAACCAAAGATCCCACAGACTTCAATGCAATTTCATGTATCCATTCATCTCTTGTTAATCAAACGTTTGTTTTAAAAGAATGTCTAATCATTATTTTGCGATCTTGCCTGAACCTGATCGTTCGCGATACCTTAATAATTTAAGGTTAATCACCGCCATGTTCAGTCTTCCCCCCGTCCAACACAGTGGCCGGATGTTGCTTATCCAGACTTCTGTACAAATCCCATTAGGCTGAGTGTTGTCTGTAAATAACCAACCTGTTAATAGCCAACTGTTTGATCTATAGCCTGGGATTTAGTTGGAGACGACAGTCTGATGCTGCTATAACGTTAATGTATGACCGTATTACTGCAGCAGCCTCACACTCAAGCTAACGCTAACTAGCCATGCTAGTCACTGTCACCAGCATCATTTAGTAATTTACCACACTGGCAGTGAATATTAACATACCCTATGTGCCTCAGATCTCAGTGTGAAAGCCTCGGTTAACCCGCTACACAACAGCTTTTCATCATTCTCTCTCCTGTGACAGCGAGTTTCTTTCCCCCAAACGGGAGCGCAGCCTCGGCGATGATGCAATGCTGGTCTGGTCTATAGCTTGGAGCCATAAAGACCCTCTATTATATCTTGACATCAGCATTTTTTAGTTTATTGTTGGTGCAACCAACTACATAGCAACTCTTTTGCATAGCATTATTACTATAAATACTACTATGAGCGGTTTGTTTAAAGTAGAAGTTTGGAGACATGTTTCAATCTGTTACCGTCTATAAAGGGGACGTGGTCATGCAAACCTACTCTGGATCACGTATCGCCGGTCTGATGTGTGGTTAGGTTTAGGTTAAGGTTAGGCAAGTAGCTAATATGGTTAGTGAGGGTAGGTTTCATGTAAATGAATGTAAGTCAGTAATGTCCTCTAAAGCAGCGGTCCCCAACCTTTTTAGCGCCAAGGACCGGTTTAACGTCAGACAATATTTTCACGGACAGGCCTTCAAGGTGTGGCGGATAAATACAACAAAATAAAATGATACGACCGGCATAAAAACAGTGGTATATTGTAAATATAATAATAAACGTGAATGCACTGTGTACTCATATGCAACTTTATTAGCAGCGTCCTCTTAACATCGCGCCAACAACATAACATGAGTATCATCCTCTCTGCCCCCTAACGCTCTCTGGTCGCTATGGTAACGTTTAAACATGCCTACAAAAATAAGATACAGATACACCACAAAAACGAATATAAAGTGCATGAAAAAATTAACTCACCATAACGCTAAATCAATGTGAGCCCTGAGCTTGTTTCTCTGCAACGAGACGGTCCCATCTAGGGGTAATAGGAGACAGTGACACCCGAAGTGTGTTGCTTATGTCCAGTCTACTCCGTAATTTAGTTTTGGTTGCTGTCACTGCAGAAAACCCCGCTTCACACAGATAGGATGTCGGAAATGGCAACAGGGTTTTCAGTGCTGTTGTGGCGATCTCAGGGTATTCTGCCGAGACTTTAATCCAGAACACCGGCAGAGTTGTTGTCTCGAACACACTTTTAAGGCCGCCGTCATTTGCGATCTCCAGCAGCTGATCTTCTTCTTGCACAGACATGCTGGATTCTCCTGGTTTGTTGACAAATGGGTCGCGGATCCATTCCTTGGCAGTTCGTGGGTCTTTTGTGGTTGGGAAGTAGTGCTCGAACTCTTTTAAAAGCAAAGACAGGTGATCGTGCACCAGCTGGGAGAATGAAGGCTCGGGCTCAGTCTCACCCAAAATCCCCGCTAATGTTTGAAACATGTCCAATATGCCTCTGTTCACGCGCCGTCCCCACAAATCCAGTTTGGCTTTAAATGCAGCTACTTTATTAACGTATCACTACGATGTAACGGAGAGAATCCGGTCATTTTTCAAAATAAAACATCATTCAGATTCAGATAATAAATAAAACGGAAATAATGTAAGTTATTTATTCTTTCTGTGCGGCCCGGTACCAAATGACCCACGGACCGGTACCAGTCCGCGGCCCGGGGGTTGGGGACCGCTGCTCTAAAGTGCTGGAAACATGACCACATATCCACAATGTGTATGTGTGTGTGTGATCTGTCTGCAGATGTTCACCCACCTGAAGACACCAGCCGTCAGTGGAGCGTACGAGCCTGTAGGTGTGCACAAACGGTGCTTTCCTGCAAAACACAAAGTTCAAGAATTTGAATGATTTGCTGTGAATGTGTAAAATCTGAGGTTACTCACGTTTCAATGAGACCATTAAAATGTGAAAGAGTGATTGTATGTGGATCTGGGGCAGAGGGTTTCATTTTTTTTTTGTTCGACACACAGGAGTAAAGACACATTATGTGATAATTTGGAATTTCTATACAATTTTTCATCTTTTTTTCTTTGTTTTTTTCTTTTTCACGAGCTATAAATGCGGTCTGTCTTTTCAAAATTTGAAATATGGATAAATTATGTAAATATATTTCAAAGTCTGGTCTATTTTGAAACACTAAATAACAAGTAGTTTGTAAATAGGAAAGACTTTCATGGCTGTAATTCTTATAATCTATATTATAGGATGACTTTTGAATATTTTAGCAGAACCACTTGAAACAAAGTTTATAGAATATGTGTATTGTCCAAAGAATCAGCAGTATACAGCGGCGGTACGGTACAAGTACAAGTATAATCAGTGTACTTAAGTACAAATTTGAGGTTCTTATACTTTACTTGAGTATTTCTATTATTTCCTACTTTCTACTTTTACTCCACCACATTTCAGAGGCAAATATTGTACTTTTTACTTCACTCCATTTATCTGACAGCTAGTTACTGGTTACTTTTCAGATCAAGATTTTATACGTCAAACATGTTATCAGTTTATAAAATATGCATCATTATAGATAAAACTACCCCCAACAGTATATATACAGTTGTTAAATTTACCGTGTCAACATTCAGATGCTGCTTAGATGGTAATGAATCAGGAAATATCACTCCCAGCTCACCTCACACACAGACAGTAGGCCCCCTGCACAGTCTCGCTGTCTCTGAGCAGAAAGCTCCCATCATGTCCAAACCTCCCCAGCAGCCTCTCTGTGGCCTCGCTTCCAATTCTCCCGAAGTAAATAGACCGGACCAGCATCCCCTCCCTCTCCATGTTGCCTCTGAGACAGGCTCCCGTGTGTGCTTAAGAGATGAGAGTGCAGCAGGCTGTAGCAGCAGATGAGGGTGTCAAAGGCTGTGAGGCAGGAAAAGCTTTTCTGGTTTTCACACTTTTCTGTCATGCATCTGCACCTCACACGTCGTGCACTTTGTCTAACCGGAATAATGAGTGTCAGCAGAAAGAAATATGTGCGTGCAGCAATGTCCCCCACACTAACCACCAGCCAACCCACCCACACATGCACAATAGCAAAGACATCCAACCTAAGCTGTGGTTTGATTTGGTGCTGTCTCCATAGCTTTTATTAGGGCCAGAGCACCGACAACGTCGAGCCAGCGAAGGCCCTATTGAAACTAGTGTTTCTTCTTTTTTTCTTTTTCTCCCAAATGAATCGCCTTTTTGAGGGCCTTAACATGCTCAAAAAGTTGTTAAACTTGGCACACTTATTTAAATTTTTTTTTTTTATATTTTAAGGGTCTCGGGCTTGGGTTTTGCAAAATGGCTCGCTAGCGCCCCCTAGAAAGTTGGAAAAATGTAGCCCCTCGCTCCGGTTCCACCTAAATGTATGAAATTTGGCAGACAGATGTAACATGTGGAGATGCACAAAAATGCCTCTTGGAGGTATGGCCAAAACTCAACAGGAAGTCAGCCATTTTGAATTTAATGTGCGATTTTTGCCCATTTTTTGCGTTTTGTAGGTCGTGCACTTTAACAAACTTCTACAGATTTAATCAGATCCACTTGAAATTTGGTCAGGACCATCTTAAGACCTTCCTGATGAAAAGTTATTCAAATGGTGAGTTTTCACTGAATGACCTGACCGTGGCGTGGCGGCCATTTTAAGCCATTCGCCATGAAACAGGAAGTTGTTGTAACTCCACTTTACGTAGTCTGATCTGCCCCAAATTTCTCAGCTATGATGGTGGTCCAGGCCTGAGATCATTTTCATGTCAATATAGACTCATAGCCCTGCCCCAAAATATTAACCACGGCCCTTTAATAACTCATGAAGCGTTTGTCGTAGAGTCTTGTGGGAGGCGTCATTGCTCTCATCAGAGTTCCGGTTTCATTGTGCCTGGCCGCGTCAATTGGCATCCCGCCAGTCCCCCCGACGCGCGGGAAGGTGCCGGGGCCCGTTCATCGCTGCTTGCAGCTTTAATTCTTATTTATTGACTTCTTTAACAAAATAAAAGTAGCAAGAAATCAAGCAGAATACAACATCATCTAATAGTAGGCAACTTAAAACTGAAACTATTAAAGGTACAGTGTGTAGGATTTGGGGGCAGTACCCCTCCACTCCTCCCTTTTCCAAGGCTGCAGTAAGGTGAGCCGCTGAGTGCAAAACCGTGGTTATGTTGTTCGCCTCGCTCAGAGGCCATCCTTACCATAATAAAAGTACTTTAGGTTTTGCACTCTGCGACTCACGTTACCACAGTTTCACAAGAGATCTACAGTGGCCTTCAGGTAACGTAAAAATGCGAAAGGCTCTCTCTAGAGCCAGTGTTTGGTTTGTCTGGGCTACTGTAAAAACACGGTGGATCAACATGGCTGACTCTGTGAAGAGGACCCGCTCCCTATGTAGATATGAGGGGTTCATTCTAAGCTAAAGAAAACACAACAGTTCTTATTTTCAGGTGATTATACACTAAGGAAAACATAGTTGTGAATATTATATTCCATCTCTGCTAATAGATTCCCCAAAATGTTACACACTGTTCCTCTAAGTTCTGAAAATATCATTAAAAAAAGTTCACAGATTCTGAGAAATCAATTTTTTATGATTCTTTTCTCTAGAACACTTTCTAAAAGTAAAAAAAATTGCATTATCATTTTAATTGGGACTTAATTGGGAATAATGCTTTTACAAATGGAAAATTAGGCTACATTTTTTATATAGCATTTCAATTTTAAAATTTGATTTAACATTTGAATATTGTCCACTGTACACCGCTGTACAGTGGACAATGTCAAACAGCTTTTTTATTTTAATTTTAATATGGTCATAGAATGCCCAAAGGAGTGAAAATGAAAATGCAAATTGGATTATTGCATTTTCATTTAGATTTTTACTCAAATAGCACATACTGTACATACAGTATGTGGAACACCTACATTGACTCCTGAGCTATAGTAATCATACATAATATACATACAGATATGAATAAAAGCAGATACAAACCAGTAGTTAAAGTTACCTTTAAAGCATCTTTTTTTAACATTTTATGTATTTTTTTTTATACTTCTTAATCCTCTTAAAACTGGCCTCTGCGAGTGAGATATTTAGGAGGATGAAGATCTGAAGATTGATGAGTAGAGCAAGAATGGACCCGAGAATTTGCTGAACTGCTCAGAAATGTTTCCTTCACCAGAAAGAATCTTATAAATAAAAAAACAACAACATATATATATACTGTACATATCTGAGAAATATTGATGTCATAAATAGTAAGAATCTGGAGTTTCTGAAATATAGGAGCAGAGATGTGTGACTGATCGGGTTGCAATCCCAACAAAACATTTCTGAAGGACCAGTATTTTATGAAGATTAATAAAAGTATTCATCCAAACTATATAACTATAAGATATATAGGGATGAATTAGACTGTAATAAAGAGTAAGGGGACAGTTTGTGGTGAATGAAAAAACACTGGCGTAGTCGAAAAACGTTGTATTAGTCCCTTTTATTATGCCGGCCTCCCAAAGTGCAATGAGCGCTTAATATTTACAAAAGGTGAAAAAATAGAAAATAAGCGATGTACAAAAACATCAAATAGTACTGAAAATTGAGTTCCTCAATAACTCCATACTTTTCTGTCAGAAACAGGCAAAAAAAACAATCCAAAATGCAATCAGTAAATTCACTGAGTGTTACCTTCTCTGTAACCACTTCAAGATCAGACTGACTTTAGCTGGCCAAGATGACCCCCTTTTAAACTAATAGCCCCTCCCCTGGGCGTAATACTTACATAGAAAAATAACAATTAACAACATTCTTCAGCAGAGAAGATATTTATAGCCCCTTTAACCTAGGCATATTTTACATATAAATTCTATACCTCTGTCTAATCATTCCCCCTAAACCAAAACAAGTTAATTTGCAACAAAATCACAATTAAAAATAATAAACATATTTATGCTGATCACATGACATCAAAAACGCGCGAGAGCGCCCTTTTTAACAGGGGGATTTGTTACGGCCCCGTTTCAACCGTCAAACCCATGAATGGGACATGACAGGATGGACAGACAGCGTTTCATCAACTGGTGAGTGAGAATAATGTTTGTGTGAATATATGCATATAGGAAACAGCAGAACAATCAAGTGTGCACCTTTGGTCGCACAACTGACAAACAGTTTAGGGGAGAGGGATGTGTCGCGATGTGTTTTAACTTCGGATGTGAAAACTTGCAGATGCCGTTAGAAGCACCGGAGGACACAGAGGTTTTTAGTTTGATGCCTGAAATAAGGTCTGTGTTTAACACAAGCTGAAGAGATTTTAATGTTTTGTTCTATGATATAAAATATATCAATAAATATCCCACTCGTGAATTATGAAGCCGTTTTGTGTCTTATAAAAGGTGGTTGCTAACAAGTGGCTAAATGAGACTACTAACATCATCACGCCGGTTCGTCCTTCTTTACAGCCCCGTGGTGTATACTCGTGCTCATGTGACCGTGGTGTAGTTCGTTTATAGCCTAACATTAGCTTTTTACTTCTGGTGATTGCATTTACACTTCAAAAATCATAGAAGATGTTCATTTGTGAACAAAACATGTAAGCATCATAAACTCTGTGGCAACACATACAACCACAGTCATACATACAGTAAATCCGTCTTTGTGAATTTGGCACATTTTCAGCATTGCACTTGGTCCCGGGAGGTCAGCTCACACAAATTTGAGGACAAGCTTCTTGTTGAGGGTGTTCTTGGGCTCTGGCATTTGTTTGTAGTACAAAAATTCTCGTTGACTGACCTCCCTGTTCACATGTGTCAGCACATCCAGGATATCAGCCTTCTCCGGGCTGCACAGAAAACAGAGGAAGCATGTTACAAATTATAAACCTTGCTCATTGTGGGTCTGAATACAACAACATCATCATGCCCTCTTACATCAACAGCGCAGCAGATACATTTGAAAACACCTAAAGTAGATTTACAGAAACAGCGACGGATTAATGGTTCCTAATCAGGAAAAGAGGAATATTAAATCTTCCTTTTTTTCAGAAAAAAAGGAAGATTTTCGCTATCAAAAAGTGCATTTTATAATGGACAGGGTATCTGCACATTTTTAAGTACAAATTGAATGACTATTAAGATCTTTTTAATATCCCTAAAAGGAAAAACAATAATAATATTACTGTGGCAAAAGAAACACAAACTAGACTACAGTATAAACCTTACTGAGTTTTACTGAATTTGAATAACTGAAATATTCAGTGCACAATAGCTTACATAACAATCTTCTCAACGGAAATAAAACTGTATGGCGGTAGACCCAGTCCAATGGAAAACAATGTCCCCCTGCATTTACCATCAAATCAAACCACAGCCAAAACAGGGATGCAAACTCATCAGGGGTGAAAAAGGTGACAAAGATTTTTTTTTTTAAATATCATCTTTAAAATGTGGACTTACAGTTGATTTTAGCATGAGGTTATAGTGCTCTCGCTACCAATGTCCGTCGCTCTGATTCAACAACATTGAGCTGAAAAAACGTGCATGTAGGTTGAAATTCAACCGTGGTGTTGTTCTGTCAGAAGATGCAGTGAGTAGAAGAGCTGAGTTAGGAAAAGTAACTAACTAACTAACTTAAGTCTGCTAGCTGCTAGGCTAATTCATGCAGTGTAAAATGCCACAGGCATGCAGGAAGTGCCCTGAGTATTGTAGCAACAGAGACGGCCTACATTTCCCATCATGCCTGCCTAGTCCTGAGTGCTGGATTGAGTGGTTAAAGTTTGCTGCTTTATGTTCCAAAATGCAAATGTTACTTTTGTTAATGTTTGTAATGTGATGTGTCTGTTCAGAACATGGTGGCTTATGTTAGCACTTGGGATTTTTGTGCTGGTTTATAGTTTTAAGCATGAGTGAGATGTTACATTTCTTGAGTACAGCTGTATTATGTTTCGGGTGCATGCAAGTGCTCTCACCTTTCTGCTGACCTTGTCAGCTGCGTGCACAGCTCCTGGATGTAGACATAGCCTGTGACAGGGTTTCGAAACGACCAGCTCTCTGGCAAGGTGGCCATGCCCAGCAGGAAGTCATCATCGCAAGGCACCGACTCGCGGTGCACACGACCTTCATCTTCCTCCAGGCGGCCCCGTCTGTCCCCCTCCTCCTGTCTTGGCCTCAGGGGATGTTGCATGGATCCTGAATGATCTGCGGACACGGGTCCATTCCGGTAGACGGTTTCCTGACACGCTTGGATGAAGAACAGTTTGGGCTTCCCTGCCAAGGTGGGAGCTCCTCTGCTGGTGAAGGGCTGTGTCAGTTCTCGCAAGTACACCTTCTGCCCTTCAGTCCCAAAGACACATCCCTTTAAACCATGGCTAAGCACGCATACCACCTAAGATCAGAGGCAGACATATTTTTTACAAATTAAGAGAGAGAGAGTAATCAAGTGTTAAACATGAGGTGATTTTGAATGCGACAGGGCTCTAGACTGCAACCAAAATGGTCACATATGCGACCTTTTTTTGGGATTGTGCGAGTAAAATTTTTACCTAGTCGCATTTGTGCGAGTGCATGATCATTACTATTTTGGTAACACGTTAAGAGCGTTGGATATTGCAGAAGAAAGCAGTCCTTTTTGTTCCTCACTGGCGCAGCCTTTCTCTCCCCTCCTGCACTCTCCTCTGTTCTGTGTAAACCTTTGCGCGTGCTCATACGCCGCCCCTACCTCACGCGCATCACACACTGCAGGGCGCCAAAGTTTTGCTGTGTTCCAAAATGAAGCGGTCTACCGCTGATTATTTTAAAAAAACAAATGAGGAGAGAAAGGAGGAAGCTGGTGGTGAGGGAGAGTCTAACAGAGGTGCCGACTCAGACACCACCGATGATGAATGTGCAACAGGCACGGAGAGACTGGCTGACAGACAGGTGAAGAAAAACAAGTACCACTTTCAACCACAATGGCTAACAAAGTACCCGTGGTTACGGTACGAGGGATGGTTACACCTGGCATTAAAATGTGAATGAAACAGCTAGCCTGGCTCTGTCCAATGCAAACAAAATCCGCCTACCAGCACCTCTAAAGTTCACTAAATAACATGTTATATCTCAGTTGTTTAAGCTGTACAAAAGTGTATAAAAAAATTGACAAGTTGTGGTTTTATGTGCTGGATTATTTCTTGCTGCTGGCAGTAGCTTCATATTTTCCATACAGACATGAGAGTTGTATTGATATTCTCATTTATTATTTCCAAAATGTCAAACTATTCCTTTAAAGAGTAAAGTATATACTGAGATTACAGCCCTGAAGGTGTGTGACACTGCTCACCAAGGCATCATCATCAGAGAAGTTCCTTGAGCCCAGCTGTTGTAGTTCACGTCGCATGGCTCCTGCAGTCAAGTTGTTGTGTGTCACTACGTCAAAGCCGAGGCGGGTGAACACGGTACGCAGAGCCCCTGTGTCACATGAAAGAGAGATTGAAACATGCTGGTAGATTGTTCTTATTATATATCATCATATCATGTGTGATACGTATTAACTTTGAGCATCCTTTACCCTGAATGTTGCTAGGTAACTAATAAATAAACAGTATATAAACAAATCAGATGACATGGCTGTTCAAATACAAGGATACATACTCGCATCCTGCCGAGACCCTGGTCGATTATACAGGCTTGGTCCCAGGAACTCCTCATTATTGATGATCACACACAAACCATGTGGTTTATGAATCATGGCGTAGCAGTTTATCTAAAGGGCACAAGCACATCCACATAGACGAGTCATAAACATTAATGTTCTAATAAATGAAATGAGAGGTATTTGTGGGAATGGTTATGTGATCAGGAAGAGAGGAGGACTGTCAATTAATAAATCAACTGTTTTTTTATTGTAGTATCTGTAAATACCTTTTTTTCTTTTTTACATTTGAAAAAAACTGTGGGTGTGGGTGTGCGTGTGCTGTTTGGATTTTTAAGTTAAACTTTACTTGGATTTATTTATATATTCTTTTGCAATGTTGCAATGCTACACAACTCTTTTCACACATTTCTGTATTCTAGTAGATCTTTCCTTATTGTACGTACATTTCTTATTTTTATTTCACACTTGCTTTGGCAATGTAAATGTTTCCCATGCCAGAAAAAGCCCCTTTGAATTTAAACAGAGAGAGAGAGATAGAGAAAGTTTGGATTGACAAAAGTCACACAATAACACAAATAAACTAACTAACTGACTAACCCTCCCCCCCCCCCCCCCCCTGTTCTGCGGGATAAAATTGTTGTTTTTTTCAAAGGAGTCTGGTGGCTTTGAAATTGGGCATAGCTAGGCCCAATTCAAACCCAATATCAGGAAAGTTCACAAAAACTTAAATGACAATATTTCAAATTTGGAATCTAATTTCTAATACTTTTTAGATGCTTACTATTATGTACATAATACCCTAACATTAGATAGGCTATTGTGGATTTAGGTTTCCAGCATATTCAAAATACATAGTCTAAATGCCTGGTATCTGATAAACATGCACACGTCTTATATAAGCGGCAGCTGAACTTGGAATTCCTTTTTAAACAAAACAAGGACTAGATTTTTTCCCCCCATAAAGCAGGAAGGGATCACTTCACAGCTAGTATGAATAAAAGGAATAATAATCGTCCGATAACTCTTTAAAAGTATATAATGGGCATGTGAGTATTGTCTTAAACAGAACAGAAAAAATGTGAAACTATGCTGTAAAAATGTCTCACCAATTTATCTTGTTCTTGCTGAGCCATCTGTATCTTCAACTTATCCAGCTCCATCCTGGTGACAAGATGTTCAGTTTCCCTTTGAGCAATAGCCTGAGGATGCATTCACACACACATAATCACATATATATACAGTACATATACATCTACTGTATATACTGAATTAGCATGATTAAAAAGTTTGAAAAGAGAGTATTTTATAAGTGTGTTTCGTGTGTCTTACAAAAAGTATATCTTCCAGTTCTTTTTCATCCTTAGCCCGATATTTTTGAGCCTCGATGTCGTCAAGCAAGATCAGTCTAAAGTCAAGGTTCTGAATCTGAAAACAGAGCGATACAGAGCATAGTATAAGCCTTCGTATTACACTCAGGTCCTGGGTTTAAAGTTTAAGTTTAAAGGAACAATCTGTAACAAACTGTGACTTTCTTTACTTGCAAAATTGTCTTTAAATTAACAAACATCATACGTGTGATTCATGGCGCAATTCAAACAAAATAAAAAAATTATTTGTCACTCACCGTTGACTACCGTTCATATTTTTTCCAAAATAAGGTCCCATGGTGGGCCACCGGAAGGGGCCGGACTTCGCCTCTCTATTAGCTCATTATTTGTTTTGTATATAACTATAAACTAGATTAGCACAGGAGAAAAGTGTGAAAACACACACCTGATTGATGACTTCAGAAAGGTTTTTGAACTTAGGATCATGTCTTGCCAGCACCTCGCCCAGTTCTCTGATTCGATTAAAGTAATCGTGCAAATCCTTTTGCTCCAGCTGGTTCCTTGGTGCATGCATGATATCGTTTCGCACCTTGGAAACCTGCACACAGTGGTTAAAAAAAAGACTCATATACTGTATATGTTAGTAAGTATAAAATAGGGATTTGATTCCAGTTTATGAATGCTTCCTGTTGACAGACACTCCTGTGATACCACACTGACATTTCATACACTTAAAGTCCTGTGACAACATTAGAATAAATACAGATTAATGACAACAGTTGTATTCTTGTGTAACTATAGCTATAATGACATTTAAAATGAGAGAGACATCCAACATGTGGTTATTTCTATGTGAAGGTTAATTTTATGTACAGTTTTTGTGTGTTCAAATAAACATTTACCTTGTCAATCAATCCACCAAGCTCAAACTGCTTGAAGTGCTTGCATTGATTCATGAGACACAGAAGTGCAGCGATGTCAAAGTTACCTACTGAATTATGGTTCTTATGACCACCCGGCATGTACACCTGAAAACAGAAGAAAGGCATTATTAGTGTGTTAATCAATCAGACCAAAGCAACTTTACATTAAAATAAATGTGACGAAACAAACTTACCTTAGCCACTTCCCATTTCTTTCGGGACCACAGGTGGGGCTTACTGTTCAACCACATCACCTTTCCATGCTGACTGGTGTGGTTGGTCAAAATCACATCTCTCCAGCGAGAACACACGTCACAATCTAAAGGAGGAATCTGCAACCAGCAGCAGGAAATTAGAGTCACATTAAAAATATATATATATATATATATTTTTTTTAAATAAAAGCTCTCAAGCGTTTTTCTGTGGACAGAATCCCTTCATTTGTTAGAGTTTTTATTCTGAAAAAATAAAAATGGCAATGTAGCAGCGCACCAGCAGCAACACTGTGTGTGGACACACCACACAAGATGCAGCAGTTCAGCGAAGTGACATTGGGACACACCAGGAACGTCAGGAGCGCGTGGCGGCTGCGTCGCATGGGGGCTGCGTGATACACGCGTCGGACGTTCACACCAGCTGCATTTCAGCTGCGTGTCTGCTGCTGCTGTCAGCCCTTTCTGTCTACATAGAGTTTGCCTTTTAATTGCCATTTCATTTCATTATAAATATCATTTATATTTATTTTAGACCGAGAAAGGTTAAAGGGACTGTTTTTAAGAATCAGAAATGCTTGTTAACAGTGACACCTGTGGACGTTAAGTCAACAAAAGTCAGCGTCGGGCTCGCGCTTGCTCGCTCTACATAGACATGAACGAGCATCACTTAAAACAGTGAGGCGACACACGTCAGTTAAAACCACAATATCACTCTATATTTCACCTGCTTGGCAGTAATGTAAGCTGACCACACGAAGGTCTCTCCATGAATCAGTTCTGATCCTGGTGTTGGCTTTTCCTGCTTTAGCCTCCCGACCGCGGTGAGAGGGAAACACCGGCACCCGGTCAGAGACGATAGCGTTTCTCGCTGTGGAGCCCCGTCACTTCACAAGACTGGGAAAACCGTTGTTGCATGCGCGAGCGCACATATGCGAGAGCGCATGGGACACCGACCCGGGTGATTTATACGTGTAAGAAGTTACAAACAGTCCCTTTAATGGGAATTCTGTCCATAGAAAAAAACGCTTGAGGGCTTTTATTTTGAAATGAAAGCAGGAAGTGTTGATTTAAAAATAAGTCTTTATTTTTTTCATCTCAGTAACATATTCTACAGATAGACCTCGAAACTGTATTAAAGTCTTGCTGGTATGATGTTAATATACAGTCAATAGATCACCTTCACTGTCTGTTGTTGCTGTGAGACACACGCTGCAACAAAAGGCTAGACCTCTATTCTCTAGATGAGACGCAGCTGAGACGCGCGTCTCACGTGGGCAGTGTGGTGCTCTAACCTGTTAACAGGGACACTGAAATAAAAAACAACAGGTAACACAGCCACCACGCGCTCCCGACGTTCCCAGTGTGTCCACGGCTCTAGTTTCATTTCAGCTCCCTGGTCGGGAAGGGCTGACTGTGAGGCAATACAGCAATTACTAATGTGCTGGTACTCGTCTGTTTGGGTTACTGGGGACGTGCGTTACGACCGTCATGTAGCCTAGGAGGTAATAATACACTGAGAACCTCAAACAACCCCACTTCAAATAACCCATACTGTCCCTTTAACGCTAAACAGCGTTTAACCTGGTTAAAGTTTACACTCACCCTAAGTTAGCTTTGTGGAAACTTTTTTTTATTAAATATCAACAAAAAAAAAACTTGACCTACACAAAAGCCTGTTACTGGCCTTAGTAACAACGTCTTTTCACCGGTTAACTGAATTCATCACATATGTACAATATATTCATGTTCATACTGTACCTGGTTGGGTCGGGGTTTCCAGTTTTTAAAATCACATGCCACATCACATTCCTTGACACAGTGATCCGGACCGCATTGATTGCCCAGCTCTCCGTAGAATTTTACAATTTCCTCATCGATAAAAGGCTCCATCAATTTCTGAAGATTCCTCAACGCCATAACACCTTTCAACCAATTCTTATGTTTTGGTTCTTTATCAAATTCACGAACGGTCTCCATCCTGATGCAACACTATCCAGCTATTTCCTAAGTTTGTAAAGTTACCAGAGGACAAACTGGTATGACGGGAGGACCCGGTTATCTGAGCCAAACAGGAAGGATAAATATATGGTGTCATATCCCAAACAACACATTGCAACATACAACGCTTTACTTTCGTTTCTTTCTACTGTCACTGCAGGCTACTTGTGTATACTTGTTGTGCACTCAAGTACTTTACTTAAATACAATTTTGAGGTGCGTAACCTGAGCATCTCCTTTTATATTCTACTTTAGGCTTGTATTCCACTACATTTCAGAGGGAATAGTGTTCTTTTTACACTAATAGTTAGTAGTTACTCTGCAGATTAATATTTTATGCACAAGAAATGCTATCAGCTTATATAGATGAAGAAAAGTAACCTACCTACCTACAAGCCCAGCTTCAACTTTCAAATGCTGTCTACACATTAACACATTCACCAGTAGCCCTGACACAGATGCTAGGCTATAATTAACATGATTTAAAGGTTTTATTAACATTAACATTTTTATGTAGAAGAATAATGAATGAATTTAATTTCCCTGGGGGATCAATAAAGTTACTATCTATCTATCTATCTATATATTTTTTTTATAAATAATACATCCACAGAGCCTTCAGAAAGGTGCCAAAAAAAAGTATTGCTTTTCTTGAAAAAAAAAAAATATGATTGTGAATTAATAATTTAAAACATTTCGGCGGGTTTCGGTTTCGGTTTCGGTTTTGTTTATCTCTGCAAACTGTAAAGCAGCATCAGACTGTCGTCTCCAACTAAATCTCAGCCGATAGATCAAACAGTTGAGTATTAACAGGTTGGTTATTTACAGGCGACACTTAGCCTGACGTTATTTGTACAGAATTCTGGATAAGTAATGTCCGGCCCCTGTGTTGGACGGGGGGAGACTGAAGGGACATAACGACAGTCAACCTTAATTTATTAAGGCATCAGGTTTGGCAAGGTCGCAAAATAATTATTAGACGTGTATAAAACAAATGTTTCTATAACAAGACATGAATGCATACGAACTTGTCAAAATTACAATCCAAACATACGTCAAATTGCATTGAAGTTTATGGGATCTTTGGTTTTCTATCCCCCAAAAGGGGGCGCAGCCTTAACCTTTTGCTATGTACCCGCATATGCCGGTCTGATGTGTACCTTTTTGGTCATTACTAATCTTTTTTTGATGGATTCTTTATTTTGTCACTGTATAAGCACCTGGGTAGATTTTATTATTATGGTTATTAACATTATTTTAAGTTAAAGACCGAAATCAAATCTTTCAGTGAGTCAGTCAGGAACAAAACAACGGGTTGTTTTTTTTCAGATTTTTTAAAATTTACATTTTCAATGGCATACTACACATGCACATACGATCTGTCACAACTCCAATGCTCCTCGTTCTCCTTTTCGCCTCTCCCCCCTCCTCAACCTCTGGCCTCCAGTGAGTCGATGGCTTGGAGCTCTGCAGAAAACCTCTCGCCCAGATCTCTGTTGGCCTGCAGGAAACCACCCAGCCTCTTCAGCTGCTCAGTGTCCTAAGGAGGAGACAGAGTCAGTCCAAGTCATGTGACATCTTTCTGTATGTGTAGTGTGTCTAAGGTCCTGTTCAGACCTGGTATTAACATACGTCCTCAGTGATCGGATCACAAGTGGACAGCTCTAAGTAGAGGTGTGAACGCACTCGAGACGCGTTGAAGACGCATTGAGATCGGATCTTTCAGACCACATTCAGAGGTGGTCTGGGCCGCATATGACCACATTCTTCTAGCAGTGTGTACGCAAATGTGTCCTGGGCCACATTAAGGACCGCCTACTCACTTGGATCCGTGGGGTCTCACGGCGCTCCTCATGTGACAGGCAGATGCAAGCACTTGTCTGCCTCGCTGCATGGAAACGACCTCTGTGCTCTACTGTAACTGCATTTTTTTTGCACGCAAAGTGCATTATTATCATATTTTTGGAGATGTGTCGGTGTTATTGTTCCAGTATTTTGTTCCGCTCCCCTCCCCGGCTCTCTGAAGCTCTGTACCCCGCTGTTGCCTGGCAAAAGCAGCGGTGTTGGCGGCACTGAGGTTCCCGGGTACCGCCGGTACATTAAGCTTTTATTTTGATGTTAATAAAATGTTAATAAAATGTACCCGAATTCATGAATATGTAGGATATTACTACTGACATTCATGCGATATTATGTCACAACGTCTGCTGTATTAGCCATGTGTTTCAAACGTGTTTATTTGCATACAGAGCGGGGAAGTGAGATCGGATCACAAGTGGTCACTGGAGACGCATTCTAATGCCAGGTGTGAACAGACGTACTTAAAGCTCTCAACTTCTGATCAGATCACTTCGGTCTGAACATCTATGCGCAATTGCTCATGGACATATTTGTTGTTCACACCTGTGTCTTTGGATCATCTTCAGCAGCAACCAGTAACTCCTGCAGCCTCTCTTGTAGCAACTCAGCCTCCCATTGGCTGATTAAGTCGGCGCTGGTCTCCCATTGGCTAACGAAATCAGACTCTATTCCATCCAGGTCAGCAGAATCCATTCGGTCCAAACCAGAGACACATATTGACAGATCAACGGTCAGCATCTGGACAAACAAAAAATGTGCAACATGGGCACAAACTGTGACGCAAAACAACACGGATGCAGTGAGGACTTCCAGACACACTGGACATACATTCAGCAGCGGCGGCGGCGCACACGCAGACAAAACACGCTCACCTCCTCGATCTGTTGTCCGACTGTGGCCATCTGTGGTACGTGGCTGAACTGCTGCACGAGCTTTTTCACAGTGGTCTGGTAGTGTCTCATCCATTCATCCTTCACACGAAACTCACAGGAATGCAGCAACTCGTTCCTGAAACGGATCACCTGGAACCACAGAAATACAGTCCCACTTACATGAAAAGGATGGAAGGAAAAAACAAACACATCAACCTCCAGCACTGATGCCACCCCTCTCTGGGCCATCCTAACAAATACAAATCTCTTTGTTTTGTATTGAAATTCCTCCAACACAAAAATTCTTATTTTCAGGTGATTATACACTAAAGAAAACATACTTCAAACAATGTGAACCTGAATATTTACCTCTCTCACAAATTTTGGATCCACAGACCGGAAACAATCACAGTAGTTGATCAGGTTGAGCAGAGCAGCGGCGTCACACTGATCTGCTCCCTTCACTTTCCCCTGACCCCGCGGCATGTAGGCCTACAGGACGACACAGAGACAGAGAGACAGACAAAAAGACTGAGACAGAAAGACAGAGACCTTTTCAGTTTGACATGTTGTTCTAAAAACTCAACAAATGCTTCTGTTGGGTTATATAATGTTGCCATTTGAATTTACTTCAGCAGGTGATAGACAATAATTTGACCAAATGGAGTTTCACTTGTTTTAGCAACTAATGATTATTTTTATTATTAATTAGTCTGCTGATTATTTCCTCTATTACTTTATCAGTTTTAGTTAGGGCTGGGCAATATGATGATATACTGTAAAGACATAATTCATAATATGCTCCTTGTTCTCCTTTTCACCTCTTCCTCAAAATCAACCACTCACATAGGAATACAACAATATTATACTGTCAGAGACAGGTCCCCATAGATGAGTTTATCACGTTTTTGACCTACCTGTCAGCTGGACGCATTCAGCGTCTCGATCCCTGGTCATCCATGCTGAGTCCTAAGAGCCCTTTTCAAACAAGCCTGTGATGTAACCAAACATAGAATTAGTCCTGCAGTCAAGTCAATTTTATTTATATACCCAATATCACACATTTACCTAAAAGGGCCTTTACAATCTGTACAGCATAGGACACCCTCTGACCTTCCTAGTACCACACAAAAAGAGCAATGGAAGAAACCTCAGGAAGCGCAACTATGAGGAATCCAACAGGATGGACAGACATGCAAAAGACATTGTGTGTTCATGATAACCAACATAATGAAATTACAGTATAGACGATCCGGATGACAAAATTGATACACAGAATGTGAACAGAGGGCAGTCACTCACCCATAACATTTAATATAATATATCATGTCATAAGTAAATAACTTCATCCACACATCACCCATTGCTATTGCCCCTTTTTGCTTATGATAAAACAGTCTAATGTTTAAGGCAGGGTTGTCAAACATACAGCCCAAGGGCCCACTAGAGGACTTTACAAAGTGTGAAAAATGCAGAGAAGTCATTCTCAGTTAGTCCACAATCTAGGACAGCATGGAGCAGGTAGACGCTTGTAGCTGTAGCATAAAGGCTGTCAATGCAGATAAAAACTAAACCTGCATTATCTGATATTTTGGCCACTTGGGGGCAGCAGAAACAAGACAAGTTGTTAGGGTGAGAAAACACCCATGATTTTCAAATGTGTGGAGGATGTGGGGACCATAGACTGTATAAAATATGGACGTACTCTGAGTGACGTCACCCATAGGTTTCTGAAGAGAAAAAATGAAGCTCAAAGTGGGCAGCTCCATCTTGGTCGCCATCTTGGCAGTGACGACCGGTGACTACTCCGGCTAATCCAAAAATGTGCAAAGAGGTGGAGCGTGGATGGACCTGAGGCCATGGATGTATAAAGAAAACTGGATACAGCGTCGGAGGCGGGGCCCCGTTCATTCCTATGAAAGTTGCTCAGTGGCGCATGAAGTAAAAAAGGGTCAACTTCCGAGCATAGATAGATAGATAGTAACTTTATTGATCCCGAGGGAAATTCAAGTTTCCATTATCACAATTTCATAGTGCAAACATGTTCGTAAAAAGGCACAAGTTAGTAGTACAAAGTACAAAGTATAAAAAATCTACCAGATATAAAAAAAGTAAAAATAAAAATATGAATATAGTGCAGGGTAACAACTGAGATACTATTAAAAATGTGAATATAGTGTAGAAGAGACTGTTAAAAATGAATATAGTGCAAAAAGTTATATAGTGCTGGAAAATAAAATATAGGAGTTATAGATTTTAAGATATCCCGTGACGGACACGGACGTTGTAGTACCGCTGTTTGGCCACGATGAAATCTTGCATCAAAGCCCGGCGCACTTCTCTTGAGTAAGCCTCAAGTGGCCATTTGATGAACTGTAGTTTTTGGAATTCCGCATTAGCTTCACTTCTCAGCACCAGAGGTTGCCACTGGGGACCTGCGCCAATCTTGCACCAAGCCTCATGACTACATGGCTGAAGCACTCCCTGCTCAGAGCAAGCGTTGAATTACAGACATCAGAATCATAACAATTGCGCCACCAAAAGGCAAGGTGTATCTCTTTTGCATATTCCCAATTATCCTGCGAAGCTCAGTGACCTGTTCATTGTCTTTAGGTTGGTTCTGTAAAAGAGGCTAAGATTTTTCCTTTCCTCGTGATGCTCAGAAACGCGTTTCTCCAGCTCCTCCACTGTGCTCCTGATTGCCTGAACAGCATCCTAAGATGTAAATGAAACATTTATATATAGAATTAGCATGGTTAAAGAAAGAAAGCATGTTCCAAAAGAGAGCAAATTTTAAAATGAGTTTCGTGTGTCTTACATAAAGTAGATCCTCCAGATCTTTTTCACGTTGAGACTTGAGATTTTCTTGTGCCGCCATATCGTCAGGCAAGATCAGCCTATAGTCAGGGTTCAGCATCTGAAAACAGAGCGGTACAAAGCATAATATAAGCCATCGTATTACACTCAGGTCCTGGGTGGGCATTTAAAGGAACAATCTGTCATCCAAATGCAAAAAAGATTTGTTAAAATTTTTGTTCTTGCCAGTTGGTCATCCCACCAACACAATCTCCCCAAATCTCAAAATCAACTGACAGGTCTTTGATACGCTAGAAACAACAAAATCTGAGTTAATTTTCATCAATGCTAGTGGCATGGCACTGTGGATGGCTAAGTCAGTCTGTCAATCCACCACTTTGTACCAGATTGAAATATCTCAACATACAGTATATATGGTCCCCAGAGGATGAATCTCATGGTGCTTACACAAGCCATTATTTAGTCAATTTTAATCGAACTCTGGTGCGGTTCATTACCTGGTGCGGTTCGTTTGGGCAGTTGTGAACGCAGTAATCGTACTCTATGACCAAAACAACCGGTCTGAGACCACTTGCGAGAGTTCGTCTCGGACGGTTTCCAAGCAAACCCTAGTACGGTTCGATTGCAGTAAGAACATAATCTGACCCAGTTGCAGGATGTGACCCAAAACGCAGGGGATTATGGGTTGTCTGCGCGGACATTTGTTGAGATGGACACAGGTAAACGACAAGTTAACATGAGTGGAAGAGGACTGACGTGGACTTCTGCAGAAGTCCGATGTTTGCTTGACATCTGGGCCGAAGCAAACATACAAAATATGATAAATAAAGTCCACAAAAATAGTGATTGGAGTCATTGGAGATAAACTAGATCAGTGTCGAGTCAAAGTGAAAAAACTTTGACAGCGATATATCAAAGTCCGCGACTCCCTGCATACATGTAGAAGTGGAAATTCTACCCCTAGCACCATTCACAAGGGGACATTTTTGGCTTTTAGTGAAATGTCTTGAAAACTAAATTTGTAATTTTTAAATTTGTACAGACATTCATGGTCCCCAGAGGATGTATGACTTTGTTGATCCCCGCCTGACTTTTGCTCTAGCGCCACCATGGTGTTGACGTTTGTGCTTTTTGAGTGAAATATCTCAACAAATATCGGATGGATTTCTATGAAATTAAATGATCCCTCAACTTTTTTCATCTATCGTCATCATCAGGTAATTTTTTATAAACCGACCCTTTTGTTTATGAACAAATACCTGCAAAACTAATGACATTTCCATCAGCATCAACTGTACTTTATGTTTAGTTCTAATTAGCATATTAACTAACTCAAAATCATCGGTGGTAATCTAATTTGAGTACCTAAATAATGTCTAATACAGTGATACAAACCACAAAATGCTACCACACTGATATTTTATGCACTTAAAGTCATAGGAGAACATAAACATAAATGCAGAATATAGCCCCAAGCAGCAGTGAGCGGGTTTCAGGCTTCACAAAGCCACAAAGTCACTTCAGCTGGTTTAATTCTGTCTAAAGAACCTGGCCTGTATGTTAAAGTCATAGTGCCGCCATAGTTTCACAGACTTCTTGAACCCTAATTAATGAGAACAGCTGTGGGCCTACTGTTTTGTAACTGGCCATATTGACATTTAAAATCAGTGACTGCAGAGAAAATTTGAGACATCCAACATGTGTTTATTTCTATTTAAAGGTTAATTTTATGGACAGTATTTGTGTGTTCAAATAAACATTTACCCTTTCACACAATCCACCAAGCTCAAACTTCTTGAAGTGCTTGCATTGCCTCATGAGACGCAGAAATGCAGCGATGTCAAAGTCACCAACTGAATTATGGTCCTTATGACCACCCGTCATGTACACCTGAAAACAGAAGAAAGGCATCATTAGTGTGTTAATCAATCAGACCAAACCAACTTCACATTAAAATAAATGTGACGAAGCAAACGTACCTTAGCCACTTCCCATTTCTCTCTGGACCACAGGTGGGGCTTACTGTTCAACCACATCACCTTTCCATGCTGATTGCTGTTGGTCAAAATAACATCTCTCCAGCGAGAACACACCTCACAATCTAGAGGACTCTGCAATCAGAAGCAGGAAATTAGAGTCATATACATATATATATATACACACAGTATATATGTATACATATAAATATATATATATAAATATATATAAATGTATATATATAAATATACATATAAACATATATGTATATGTATATATAAATATACATATATATATATACTATATATATAGTATATATATATATAAATATATTTATATTTATACATGACGACCGTCATGTAGCCTAGGAGGTAATAATACACTGAGAACCTCAAACAACCCCACTTCAAATAACCCATACTGTTCCTTTAACGCTAAACTATGGAAACTTTTTTTGCCTCCTATTATATATCAAAAAACCTTGATCTACACAAAAACCTGTTACTGGCCTTAGTAACAATGTTTTTTCACCGGTTAACTGAATATAATTCATCACATTATTGAATGAACCCTGATAATATTTAATGAATGCTGAGAATATTGAATGAAATCCTGAATATATTGAATGAAACTCTGATAATATTGAATGAAATCTGACGTCATCACGGCGCTGCTGCCATCTTGTGTTTTAGGTCATTATCAGTACAGATGTTGGTGCTGCTAGACGTGTGTGTCACTATGTGCGAGTCAGCACGAAATCTAGCATCAGTAATCCTAAATAATGAGGAGTTAATTAACACCCTGGTGAATGTGTGTACCACAGGCCAAAATAATACTGGTAAACATATTCAATATCGTTCTACAGATGAAGAGTTTATTCACTTTTTCATCTAGGAAGAGTAAAGCAGAACTCAACTTGTTCACTAAAGTTGGAAAAATATTGACAGATTTGAACTTCCCGGATCAATAACTTATAAATGAAATGTTGTTAAAACACCAACGAGGGATCTTTCTAACCGTAGTGAGGCAGACAACGAGCTACAACCTCATTTAAATCACAACGAGCCGTCCTCTGAGCTGGACACATAACATTGGTCTCTTAATACATCCATAGTCTGTATGCACGGCCGGCTGTGAGACGAGTGGTCAGGGACCGTCTACAAAGTCTAACGCCGAAAAGAGTTGCTACAATAACATTCAATAACTTCACTATTATACAGTGTAGTGATACCAAAATCACTTCACACATCATCAACGGTCTATTCCTGGTTATACTTATGTGGGAAAAATGTGCTTTTGCATAATTTTGGTGAATTTATAATGGGAAAAATATTACATTTTACATAGGCTATTGTGGATTTGGGTTTCCAGTATATTCAAAATACATAATCTAAATGCCTGGTAACTGATAAACATGCACACGTCTTATATAAGCAGCAGCTGAACTTGGAATTCCTTTTTAAACAAAACAAGGACTAGATTGTTTTCCCCCATCGAGCAGGAAGGTATCACTTCACAGCTAGTATGAATAAAAGGAATAATAAGTGACCGATAACTCTTTAAAAGTACATATTGGTCATGTGAGTATTGTCTTAAACAGAACAGAACAAATGTGAAACTATGCTGTAAAAATGTCTCACCAATTTATCTTGTTCTTGCTGAGCTATCTGTGTCTTCAACTTCTCCAGCTCCATCCTGGTGAGTTGACATTCAGCTGCAAGAGCCTGAGGATGCATTCACACACACGTAATCACATATATATATACAGTACATATACATCTACTGTATATACTGAATTTGCATGATTAAAAAGTTTGAAAAGAGAGTATTTTATAAGTGTGTTTCGTGTGTCTTACAAAAAGTATATCTTCCAGTTCTTTTTCATCCTGAGCCCGATTTTTTTGAGCCTCGATGTCGTCAAGCAAGATCAGTCTAAAGTTAAGGTTCTGAATCTGAAAACAGAGCGATACAGAGCATAGTATAAGCCTTCATATTACACTCAGGTCCTGGGTTTAAAGTTTAAGTTTAAAGGAACAATCTGTAACAACTGCGACTTTCTTGACTTGCAAAATTGTCTTTTAAATTAACAAACATCATACGTGTGATTCATGGCGCAATTCAAACAAAATAAAAAAATTATTTGTCACTCGCCGTTGACTACTATTCATATTTTTTCCAAAATAATGTCCCATGGTGGGCCACCGGAAGGGGCCGGACTTTGCCTCTCTATTAGCTCATTATTTGTTTTGTATATAACTATAAACTAGATTAGCACAGGAGAAAAGTGTGAAAACACACACCTGATCGATGTCTTCAGAAAGGTTTTTGAACTTAGGATCATGTCTTGCCAGCACCTCGCCCAGTTCTCTGATTCGATTAAAGTAATCGTGCAAATCCTTTTGCTCCAGCTGGTTCCTTGGTGCATGCATGATATCGTTTCGCACCTTGGAAACCTGCGCACAGTGGTTAAAAAAAAGATTCATATACTGTATATGTTAGTAAGTATAAAATACGGATTTGATTCCAGTTTATGAATGCTTCCTGTTGACAGACACTCCTGTGATACCACACTGACATTTCATGCACTTAAAGTCCTGTGACAACATTAGAATAAATACAGATTAATGACAACAGTTGTATTCTTGTGTAACTATAGCTATAATGACATTTAAAATGAGAGAGACATCCAACATGTGGTTATTTCTACGTGAAGGTTAATTTTATGTACAGTTTTTGTGTGTTCAAATAAACATTTACCTTGTCAATCAATCCACCAAGCTCAAACTGCTTGAAGTGCTTGCATTGATTCATGAGACACAGAAGTGCAGCGATGTCAAAGTTACCTACTGAATTATGGTTCTTATGACCACCCGGCATGTACACCTGAAAACAGAAGAAAGGCATCATTAGTGTGTTAATCAATCAGACCAAAGCAACTTTACATTAAAATAAATGTGACGAAACAAACTTACCTTAGCCACTTCCCATTTCTTTCGGGACCACAGGTGGGGCTTACTGTTCAACCACATCACCTTTCCATGCTGACTGGTGTGGTTGGTCAAAATCACATCTCTCCAGCGAGAACACACGTCACAATCTAAAGGAGGACTCTACAACCAGCAGCAGGAAATTAGAGTCACATTAAAAATATATATATATATATTTTTTTTTTTAAAATAAAAGCTCTCAAGCGTTTTTCTGTGGACAGAATCCCTTCATTTGTTAGAGTTTTTATTCTGAAAAAATAAAAATGGCAATGTAGCAGCGCACCAGCAGCAACACTGTGTGTGGACACACCACACAAGATGCAGCAGTTCAGCGAAGTGACATTGGGACACACCAGGAACGTCAGGAGCGCGTGGCGGCTGCGTCGCATGGGGGCTGCGTGATACACGCGTCGGACGTTCACACCAGCTGCATTTCAGCTGCGTGTCTGCTGCTGCTGTCAGCCCTTTCTGTCTACATAGAGTTTGCCTTTTAATTGCCATTTCATTTCATTATAAATATCATTTATATTTATTTTAGACCGAGAAAGGTTAAAGGGAATGTTTTTAAGAATCAGAAATGCTTGTTAACAGTGACACCTGTGGACGTTAAGTCAACAAAAGTCAGCGTCGGGCTCGCGCTTGCTCGCTCTACATAGACATGAACGAGCATCACTTAAAACAGTGAGGCGACACACGTCAGTTAAAACCACAATATCACTCTATATTTCACCTGCTTGGCAGTAATGTAAGCTGACCACACGAAGGTCTCTCCATGAATCAGTTCTGATCCTGGTGTTGGCTTTTCCTGCTTTAGCCTCCCGACCGCGGTGAGAGGGAAACACCGGCACCCGGTCAGAGACGATAGCGTTTCTCGCTGTGGAGCCCCGTCACTTCACAAGACTGGGAAAACCGTTGTTGCATGCGCGAGCGCACATATGCGAGAGCGCATGGGACACCGACCCGGGTGATTTATACGTGTAAGAAGTTACAAACAGTCCCTTTAATGGGAATTCTGTCCATAGAAAAAAACGCTTGAGGGCTTTTATTTTGAAATGAAAGCAGGAAGTGTTGATTTAAAAATAAGTCTTTATTTTTTTCATCTCAGTAACATATTCTACAGATAGACCTCGAAACTGTATTAAAGTCTTGCTGGTATGATGTTAATATACAGTCAATAGATCACCTTCACTGTCTGTTGTTGCTGTGAGACACACGCTGCAACAAAAGGCTAGACCTCTATTCTCTAGAAGAGACGCAGCTGAGACGCGCGTCTCACGTGGGCAGTGTGGTGCTCTAACCTGTTAACAGGGACGCTGAAATAAAAAACAACAGGTAACACAGCCACCACGCGCTCCCGACGTTCCCAGTGTGTCCACGGCTCTAGTTTCATTTCAGCTCCCTGGTCGGGAAGGGCTGACTGTGAGGCAATACAGCAATTACTAATGTGCTGGTACTCGTCTGTTTGGGTTACTGGGGACGTGCGTTACGACCGTCATGTAGCCTAGGAGGTAATAATACACTGAGAACCTCAAACAACCCCACTTCAAATAACCCATACTGTCCCTTTAACGCTAAACAGCGTTTAACCTGGTTAAAGTTTACACTCACCCTAAGTTAGCTTTGTGGAAACTTTTTTTTATTAAATATCAACAAAAAAAAAACTTGACCTACACAAAAGCCTGTTACTGGCCTTAGTAACAACGTCTTTTCACCGGTTAACTGAATTCATCACATATGTACAATATATTCATGTTCATACTGTACCTGGTTGGGTCGGGGTTTCCAGTTTTTAAAATCACATGCCACATCACATTCCTTGACACAGTGATCCGGACCGCATTCATTGCCCAGCTCTCCGTGGAATTTTTCAATTTCCTCATCGATAAAAGGCTCCATCAATTTCTGAAAATTCCTCAACGCCATAACACCTTTCAACCAATTCTTATGTTTTGGTTCTTCATCAAATTCACGAACGGTCTCCATCCTGATGCAACACTATCCAGCTATTTCCTAAGTTTGGAAAGTTATAAAGAGGAACAAGAGGTATGAAGGGAGGACCCGGTTACCTGAGCCAATCAGGAGGGTTAAATATATGGTGTCATATCCCAAACAACACATTGCAACATACAACGCTTTACTTTCGTTTCTTTCTACTGTCACTGCAGGCTACTTGTGTATACTTGTTGTGCACTCAAGTACTTTATTTAAATACAATTTTGAGGTGCGTAACCTGAGCATCTCCTTTTATATTCTACTTTAGGCTTGTATTCCACTACATTTCAGAGGGAATAGTGTTCTTTTTACACTAATAGTTAGTAGTTACTCTGCAGATTAATATTTTATGCACAAGAAATGCTATCAGCTTATATAGATGAAGAAAAGTAACCTACCTACCTACAAGCCCAGCTTCAACTTTCAAATGCTGTCTACACATCAACACATTCACCAGTAGCCCTGACACAGATGCTAGGCTATAATTAACATGATTTAAAGGTTTTATTAACATTAACATTTTTATGTAGAAGAATAATGAATGAATTTAATTTCCCTGGGGGATCAATAAAGTTACTATCTATCTATCTATCTATATTTTTTTTTTATAAATAATACATCCACAGAGCCTTCAGAAAGGTGCCAAAAAAAAGTATTGCTTTTCTTGAAAAAAAAAAAATATGATTGTGAATTAATAATTTAAAACATTTCGGCGGGTTTCGGTTTCGGTTTCGGTTTTGTTTATCTCTGCAAACTGTAAAGCAGCATCAGACTGTCGTCTCCAACTAAATCTCAGCCTATAGATCAAACAGTTGAGTATTAACAGGTTGGTTATTTACAGGCGACACTTAGCCTGACGTTATTTGTACAGAATTCTGGATAAGTAATGTCCGGCCACTGTGTTGGACGGGGGGAAAGACTGAAGGGACATAACGACAGTCAACCTTAATTTATTAAGGCATCAGGTTTGGCAAGGTCGCAAAATAATTATTAGACGTGTATAAAACAAATGTTTCTATAACAAGACATGAATGCATACAAACTTGTCAAAATTACAATCCAAACATACGTCAAATTGCATTGAAGTTTATGGGATCTTTGGTTTTCTATCCCCCAAAAGGGGGCGCAGCCTTGACCTTTTGCTATGTACCCGCATATGCCGGTCTGATGTGTACCTCTTTGGTCATTACTAATCTTTTTTTGATTGATTCTTTATTTTGTCACTGTATGAGCACCTTGGTAGATTTTATTATTATGGTTATTAACATTATTTTAAGTTAAAGACCGAAATCAAATCTTTCAGTGAGTCAGTCAGGAACAAAACAACGGGTTGTTTTTTTTCAGATTTTTTAAAATTTACATTTTCAATGGCATACTACACATGCACATACGATCTGTCACAACTCCAATGCTCCTCGTTCTCAACCTCTGGCCTCCAGTGAGTCGATGGCTTGGAGCTCTGCAGAAAACCTCTCGCCCAGATCTCTGTTGGCCTGCAGGAAACCACCCAGCCTCTTCAGCTGCTCAGTGTCCTAAGGAGGAGACAGAGTCAGTCCAAGTCATGTGACATCTTTCTGTATGTGTAGTGTGTCTAAGGTCCTGTTCAGACCTGGTATTAACATACGTCCTCAGTGATCGGATCACAAGTGGACAGCTCTAAGTAGAGGTGTGAACGCACTCGAGACGCGTTAAAGACGCATTGAGATCGGATCTTTCAGACCACATTCAGAGGTGGTCTTGGCCGCATATGACCACATTCTTCTAGCAGTGTGTACGCAAATGTGTCCTGGGCCACATTAAGGACCGCCTACTCACTTTGATCCGTGGGGTCTCACGGCGCTCCTCATGTGACAGGCAGACGCAAGCACTTGTCTGCCTCGCTGCATGGAAACAACCTCTGTGCTCTACTGTAACTCCATTTTTTTTGCACGCAAAGTGCATTATTATCATATTTTTGGAGATGTGTCGGTGTTATTGTTCCAGTATTTTGTTCCGCTCCCCTCCCCGGCTCTCTGAAGCTCTGTACCCCGCTGTTGCCTGGCAAAAGCAGCGGTGTTGGCGGCACTGAGGTCCCCGGGTACCGCCGGTACATTAAGCTTTTATTTTGATGTTAATAAAATGTTAATAAAATGTACCCGAATTCATGAATATGTAGGATTTTACTACTGACATTCATGCAATATTATGTACCAACGTCTGCTGTATTAGCCATGTGTTTCCTAAGTGTTTATTTGCATATAGAGCGGGGAAGTGAGATCGGATCACAAGTGGTCACTGGAGACGCATTCTAATGCCAGGTGTGAACAGACGTACTTAAAGCTGTCAACTTATGATCAGATCACTCAGGTCTGAACATCTATGCGCAAGTGCTCATGGACATATTTGTTGTTCACACCTGTGTCTTTGGATCATCTTCAGCAGCACCCAGTAACTCCTGCAGCCTCTCTTGTAGCAACTCAGCCTCCCATTGGCTGATTAAGTCGGCGCTGGTCTCCCATTGGCTAACGAAATCACACTCTATTCCATCCAGGTCAGCAGAATCCATTCGGTCCAAACCAGAGACACATATTGACAAATCAACGGTCAGCATCTGGACAAACAAAAAATTTGCAACATGGGCACAAACTGTGACGCAAAACAACACGGATGCAGTGAGGACTTCCAGACACACTGGACATACATTCAGCAGCGGTGGCGGCGCACACGCTCACCTCCTCGATCTGTTGTCCGACTGTGGCCATCTGTGGTACGTGGCTGAACTGCTGCACAAGCTTTTTCACAGTGGTCTGGTAGTGTCTCATCCATTCATCCTTCACACGAAACTCACAGGAATGCATCAACTCGTTCCTGAAACGGATCACCTGGAACCACAGAAATACAGTCCCACTTACATGAAAAGGACGGAAGGAAAAAACAAACACATCAACCTCCAGCACTGATGCCACCCCTCTCTGGGCCATCCTAACAAATACAAATCTCTTTGTTTTGTATTGAAATTCCTCCAACACAACGATTCTTATTTTCAGGTGATTAAACACTGAAGAAAACATACTTCAAACAATATGAACCTGAATATTTACCTCTCTCACAAATTTTGGATCCACAGACCGGAAACAATCACAGTAGTTGATCAGGTTGAGCAGAGCAGCGGCGTCGCACTGATCTGCTCCCTTCACTTTCCCCTGACCCCGCGGCATGTAGGCCTACAGGACGACACAGAGACAGAGAGACGGACAAAAAGACTGAGACAGAAAGACAGAGACCTTTTCAGTTTGACATGTTGTTCTAAAAAACTCAACAAATGCTTCTGTTGGGTTATATAATGTTGCCATTTGAATTTACTTCAGCAGGTGATAGACAATAATTTGACCAAATGGAGTTTCACTTGTTTTAGCAACTAATGATTATTTTTATTATTGATTATTGATCAGTTGGCTTTTCCTGCTTCAGCCTCCCGGCCGGAGGGAACAGGGGAGACACCGGAGCTTTGGTGGGAGACGATAACGTTTCTCTCTGCGGAGCCCCGTCACTTCACAAGACACGGGAAACCTCTGTTGGTCTGGAGGAGCTGCAGTATTTATTTCTGCACAAACGTCCACTGTACATTCACTAGATATTCTCAGAGCTAAACTAACTCTTCTGCAGTGAGGAGTGTGCACGCAAAAACGTGAGTGGAGCGAAAGAGCGAGAACGAGCGCGGCGTGTGAGTGAAGGCAGGCACTCTAGTACTTAAAATGAGAAAATATTCAGTACTTTTCATTTGTCGAGTATTTAATTCACACAGGAGTATAGATAAATGGGCTTTACCATGTGGTTATTTCATATGGATTATATATTTATTGAATTATCAGAAAACATGCTATGTGATATACAGTATACATACTTATGTACATATATATATATACACAGTATATATATATATATCGTTAGATAGAGATATGAAATTACCTATTTTGTAATAGAACAGTTGGCCATATCACCAAGCCCTAATTTTAGTGTATGAAATGTCAAAAATTATGGAGCCCTAAATCCTCTTCGTCGACTACTCGGTGGTTTCGGTCGTAGTCGACTAAGATTTCTTTAACTTATTTCCAAGAAACTTCTGAGCACATCTCTGGTAAACACAAGATTTAAAGTGGTAAATTGATTAGTCGGAAAAATCGTATGAGTGTTAGTCGACGAAGAATTTCTTTGGTCGAGGACAGTCCTAAAATTTTGTCAAAAATTTCAACCTGCAAGTTGCTCTTTAAGAGTAAGGGCCAGTGGTTGTGTTGTTTATGACAAGTATTCTACGGTATCATATATATAATGTATTTAAAGATCCCATATCGTGCTCATTTTCAGGTTCTTACTTGTATTTTGTGTTTCTACTAGAACATGTTAACATGCTGTAATGTAAATAAACACCTTTATTTTCCTCATGCTGTCTGCCCGAATATACCTGAATTTACCCTCTGTCTGAAACGCTCCGTTTTAGTGCATTTCAACGGAATTGCATTGCTAGGCAACAGTTTGAGTCCATGTTTACTTCCTGTCAGCTGATGTCATTCACATACACTGCAACAGGAAATAAACTGGGACACATTTAGAATGTTTAAGTTTAAAACCATGTAATGATCTAAACACTGTATATTTGTGACATCACAAATGGACAAGGGCTTGTTTCAAACGCACAATTTCTAAATACGGGCTGTGTGTGTTTCTCCGTATATTGGGCGTTTTGATGGTTTAACAGTATTTATATAGCACTTAAACCTGCTTTATAATATAAAAGACATGAAAATCGCACTTTTTTTACAATATGGGACCTTTAAGAATACCAGTCACAGCAGATTTAAGTTCAGTGTGTGTGTGTGTGTGTGTGTGTGTGTGTGTGTGTGGACTACCTTGGCCAGTTCCCAGTGGTCTGTTCTCCAGTTGGGAGGGAAACAGTTGTCCCAGTTCACTGTGACATCTGGCTGTCTGTGGTGTTTCAGGATCACTGTCTGCCACTCTGAACACAGCCTGCATGCTGAGGAAAGCTACACAAACACACACAACAATGCTTTAATGCACACTAATGTATTACAGCAAGTCACTGTGACAATAAATGGGACTAGTGGTTGAATATATAAAGTGTAAGTAAAGTATATAAGTGTCGCATAAACAAGAATTAAATCAGGAAAACATTAAGCCAAGACTAAGCAGACTAGTCTGACCTTATTCCCTCTCGGTCTGCATGAAGAAGTCTGGCACGGTTTCCGTAGCAGAGTGTTTTGTTTGAGCAGGTCTCCGTGGAAAGCTCTCATGTGGAGGGTGATGAAGGGCTGCAGGCCGTCCCTCAGGATGAGCAGACACCGGCCTGCTTTCAGCCAGTTTGTATACTCCCTGTCGTTGAGACGGACCGCCAGCAGCTCATGAACCATGTTTGGCCTTATTACTTCCCGATGTAACAACATAACAAAGTGGCAAGGCAAGTTCAGGCTTGAAGTCCTCTTGTTTAGCTCCACCTTCTCCCTGCGAGCGACAGAGCGGCCACCAGATGGAGCCGTCTGCTTTAGAAACAGCAGCATGTTGATGCTCCTGCTGGTGCAGGCAGGGTGGTGATGGTGGTGCTGGTGATGGTGCTGGTGGTGCTGCTGGTGATGGTGCTATCAGGGCTTGTCTGACCAGAGAGCAGCTGCAAGCAGCAAAGCACCTGCTGTAAGGTGACCACTTACTAGTGGTTACCTTACAGCAGGTGCTTTGCTGCTTGCAAAGTGCAGGATCAGTGTGTTGAACTATATTTTAAAGCCTTTTTTTAAAGGAAACTGCAGGAGCTGAGTAGGCCTAATGCTTTTTTTCTGAGTTTGCTGTTCATTCTGCAGAGAGTGTGTGTGTGTGTTAGAGGGAACCTCTCGATATGCAGGGGCAGAATTAAACGGACTGTTTGTAGGAATCAGAAATGCTTGTTAACAGCGACACCAAGTCAGCGTCGGGCTCGCGCTTGTGCTCGCTCTGCATGAACGAGCATCACTCAAAACAGTGAGGCAACACACCACAGTATCACTCTATATTTCACTCAATATTTTAATGTTAGCTGACCAGACGAAGGTCTCTCCATGAATCACTGCTGATCCTAGTGTTGGCTTTTCCTGCTTCAGCCTCCCGACCGCGGCCGGAGGGAACAGGTGAGACACCGGAGTTTTGGTCGGAGATGATGTTTCTCGCTGCGGAGCCTCGTCACTTCACGAGACACGGGAAACCTCTGTTGGTCTGGAGGAGCTGCAGCATTTATTTCTGCACAAACGTCCACTGTACATACACTAGATATTCTCAGAGCTAAACTAACTCTTCTGTAGTGAGTAGTGTGCGCGCATAAATGTGAGAGGTGGAGCGAAATAGCGAGAACGAGCGGGGTGTGTGAGTGAAGGCAGGCAGGCAGAGGAGCAGAGTACAGCAGAGACTCCGGTCCTGGAGACCAAAGCTACGGTCTCCCCCGCGTCCTCCGAACGCGCCCAACACTGTTTTGTAAGACGGGCTTCACTAGATAGAACTTTGCGGTTTTGGTGCTTCTGTGTAGTTTGTGTTGGAGTCTGAGTCTGAACAGCGTAGCCACACGCGAGCGCGCATGGGACACCGACCCGCAACACAACACACAGAGGGAGAGCGACTTCATTCCCTGCTCAGACATTACTCCTCTATATCTTTACACAGCTAATAGTTGTTTGATGCTATATTAATGCTCTGAATATCACATAGAGAACCTTTAATGGCTGTCTGATGAATGATGCAGCTGATGCATCATGACTGAATAAAGGAAGTAGCTTGATTAAGTAGTGGAGGGGTGGATAATGATTAAGAATTAAATGTTTGACATGGCAGGGTCAGTTCAGCTACTTTGATTTTGATCTCTTAAACTGTCCATCATGAGTCCAAGTTATAAGAGGAGTTATAAGAGTGCGACGCTAAATCAGGGATTTTGGGAGTAGGATGTAAAAAACAAGCTGGAAACACACTCTCCTTGTAGCTCTGTTTTTGGTCTCCACCAACTCCTGAGGGAAATATCTGGCTCTTTAGCTGCTAAATGCTCCTCTATGGTCAGCTATTTGCTAACTTTGTCTCTCTGCTGTTTGGAGCTTGTACAGTGGGTTTATCAGAGCTTTAGAGCTGATGAGAGCAGTGAGAGTGAGCCAAAACCAGTCTGCCTAAAACCCTCTGTAGAGCTGAGGGAGACAACAGAGTTGGTGATTCTGGGTTTGTCATATGAGCAACTAGATGTAGTTTTTTAGGGGCACTAGCTGCTGTGGTCTAAACATGTCAGATCATCTATACCTTTGTCTAATGCAAGACCATATCTGATTCCATAAGCCACTGGAGTCGGTGCATCGTGTCACCCCGAGGCAGCCCCCTTATGAGAGGTGGCGTCACCAAGCTGCTATCTCTGCTGTGAAGCGGAGGGTTGGAAAACCCAGAAGAGTCGGGCCAGCAGCTGCATGCACTGATGTCCCTGAGGCTGCTGCTGGAGGTGTTCATCGGGGAGGCGAGCTGGAGTTTCTGACAGATTCCATGTATCAACTGAGACTACGGGGAGGAGGGAGGTTAGACTAGCCTCCTGTTTCAGACCTGAGCAGAATGGACACACATGCAGAGAGTGTTGAAAGAAAATACACGGTAAAACACTTCAAACTCAATGACAGAAACCCAGAGAAGCGCAACATCAGTACATTATAAGTACAACAAACTCAGTATATCCCACAATGAATTTTGTCCAGGACGGACCGACCCAGGAGAAAGCAGAGAGAGAGAGATCAGCATAAGCACAAGAAAAATAAAACATTATCCAGCTGTATGTAGAATCAAAAGAAAACAGCTTCTTTCCAGAGCAGCCTATTTATATTGAATTTTAATGATACAGCTATATACATACAGCTTAGTTTGCAGTTAAAGGGGACATATCATGAAAAACTCTGTCAGTGTTTGTGCACATACATTTGGGTATGTTAAGTGCCTACTAACCCACAAACTGTGAAATAAGACAACACAGTAAGTTTTTTTGTGGGCTGCATAGATCACAAAACATGTGATTCAACAAGCTATTCAGATTTGGCTTCCCTTCTTATGTCACATGCAGGCTCATTAGAATATACCAAACCACAGCTTGATAACTACCTTTTCAAAGGTGCACCATTTTTCTCACAAGCCAATCAGAGCAGATTGTTTTTTTTTCGGGAGGGGATCTTAAAGAGACAGGCGCTGAAACCGAGCATTTTCAGACAGAGGGTGAATACAGGTATATTCAGACTAGAGCGTGGATACCCGATCCAAGCCCGATGGTACGATTTGGAGCGGTTTTCGGACAGATATTTACAAATGACGTTCGGGTTCGGTCTACTTTTAGTGAATATATAATGTAAAAGTGAATATAAATCAAGGATCTAGTGTCTGGGCTTGTTCGGTGCTGCTGATGTTTGTTATTTACGTGACGACGCATGAGAAACGATGCGAAACATCAACACATTAGCATTGTCACTTTGAGCAATAGACCGTATATGAGAGGTGGATGTAGTCGACGTGATGTCACCCATTGGTTTGTGGACTGCTGATTTGAAGCCTTGAGTAAGGCATTTTCGCCGTCACCATCTCGGTTTTTGGCCGTCGCCATCTTAGTACTTTGTAATCAGAAGTGACCCGAGAGGGTGGAGCTAAGTACAACTGAACGACAACAATCTCCCTTCACTGTGAAAGGGTTAAAGTTCTACAACGGAAACGCGAACAACTCCCAGACCGGACAACGCCATGGTAGCGACCGGTCAATCACAAGGTAGCCACGCCTTAAAGCATCCCCTGCTTTATGGTCTATTTGACTCTAAATGGGACCATAATTTACTAAATGAACATCATGTTGTATTGAAGAAGACTTGAAACTAGTGATAGAGACCATAAACTCATGTTTACAATGTTTACTGAGGTAATAAATCAAGTGAGAAGTAGGCTCATTTTCTCATAGACTTCTATACAATCTGACCTTTTTTTGCAACCAGAGGAGTCGCCCCCTGCTGGCTGTTAAAAGAATACAAGTTTAAGGCACTTCAGCATTGGCTTCACTTCTCAGACCCGGAGCATTTAGCTCAAAGCATTAGCATTGCTGTGTTTAAGTACAGCCTCACAGAGCTTCTAACATGGCTGTTCATCCATTATTTTGCCTACTATCTCCTATTGTAACACTATCTGAAACATGCATCTATCTAATATTTATATATCTTCTTTCTTTTTCAGGGTAAGGAGACATACAAGACAAAAAAACTCAGGACATCAGACAAATCTCCATTAGAGTATTTGTTTGTGTTCTCTGTTAGCTCTTTGATTGACTGCCTTCTGCCGCCCAGTGCATTCTGGGATACGCTCTAGCCACCACGACCCCGGCTTGGAATAATGATGAAACAATACAACAAAGAAAGGTAAGTAGCGTACGTCACCATTCTGTTTTTTTCTTTGTGTGTGTGTGTGATTGGTTTAATCGTTGCTCGGGATAATGGGCCTAGAAATGCAGCTGAGGTAGGCAGAAATATAGTCACAGGATCCCCAATTAAAACATATTACATTACAATTATGAAAATGAAAAGACGTTTGTGTTGTATCAAATAATTTCATCTTTACATGAAAATTTAATTAGTCTTTTAGGATGCACAGAGAAAAACAAATATCCCTCTATCTTTGTAATTGGATCTCTATGGATTTGACGATAGTTAAAGTAGATTAGACGCCCTGGAGTATGTGTGTGTGTGTGTGTGCATAAATGAGTCGTGCTCAGCAGTCAGTCGAGGGGACACAACGATATTAATGTGTGTGCTCGCAGGTATGTACGGGCGTGTGCTAGCTTGTATATAAATACATATATGCATTTGTGTGCATGTGTTAGCGTGTGTGAATGTGTGTGTGTGTGCGTGCCCACAGTCCCAGCAGGGTGTTTTTTAAGCAGTGGAGATCAAAGAGACATTAGTATTCTGAAATAAATCACATGCTCAGGCCTCACTGTGTGGGTCCCCAAACACATACACAGGAGACTCTCTCTCTCTCTCTCTGTGTCTCATTCTCTCCGTCTCCTCCTTTCTCTTTCCCCTACCATCTCTCTCTTCAAAAGACACCACCACCACCACCACCACAACCTCCTCCACCACCACCAACACCACCCCTCCCTCCACCCTCCTCTCCCCGGCCCCTAGCGGCCTTCAGAGCTATCTGCTTACTGGCTCTGAATCCTTTGTTACATCCTTTCAGTTTCTCACGTTCCAACTTGAGCCCCGTCTCCTCCCTCCGTCTGCAAATAAGCAGGAAAATGCTTTGTCAGAGAAAACTGTTGTTCGCCACTGAAAAAGTCAGAAACGCAAAGTAGGGGTTTTTGACAAGTATATCCTTAGGGAGAGACCTCCTCTCTCTCCATCTCCCCCCCATCTTTCACACCTTTCTTTCAGTCTGCTTCTTCCTCTTCCAAGCTCAGCAGCAGAATGATTTCCTGGTGATTTTTTTTTCCTTCTGTTTTTGGCACTTGAATATCTTTTTGGGAAAAGTGTGAGCACTTCTAAGACTTTTTGACAAGACTCACTCACAAGTTGTGAGCTAATGAGAGCCGTTCTGCTGCTGCCAGGCAGCCGGCATTAGCCGGACTTCACCGTGCTCCGAGAGACGGTCACCACTTTTGCCAGCGGGGAGAAAGAGAGGCAATGGAGGGAAGAGAAGCGAAAGGAAAAAAGGAGAAAAATGATTGACATGGTTCAGCTGGGAGAGGAAGAAGCTCATTTTTAGCCACAGAATTAGAATGAGTAGAACATGAATGCCCCCTGTGGCTCCTTGACAGTTGCAATATCCATGAGATTCAGGGTTTTCTTTGTGCTTTGTTGTCTGTGTGTGTGTGTGTGTGTGTGTGTGTGTGTGTGTGTGTGTGTGTGTGTGTGTGTGTGAGTGTGTGTGTGCATTTGCATGTATGTGTGCATGTGGGCACGTGTGTGGGATGAATAAGTTTAGGCCAATGTGTACATGCATGTACTTATTTATGTGCGCGCATGTATCTGTGCGTGTCTACTTGTGTGTGTGTCATTTTGATAGCCACCCACATGAATATGCAGATCAGTTTTAGAGAGCGTATGTGCTCAGCATTAAAGCCCACTCTCCGCTGCTGACCCAATTTCACACTGCAGTGTATGTGTATGTGTGTGTGTGTGTGTGTGTGTATATGTATGCAAGCACTTGCTTATCAATGCATTTCGCCAAGCTTGGAAAAATCGCGTGGTTAAGACGGAGGCGTGAATCGATGTGTGTGTGTGTGTGTGTGTGTGTGTGTCGGCCTATGAGTGTTTATAGTGTTTATGAGGCAAAAAAACACATGCGATAAGTCTCATCCAACACATTCACGTTCACAGTTGGCTCTGAATAAAAAAAACATCACATTAATACACGCTGACCAAACCACATGCCTCTACAACCCGAACCTTCGCCTTCGTATCTCTACTCACACACACTGGTTTGTGTGGCGGTATACCCAAGCATTTTAAATGAATATTGTACTTTTTTAAGCGCTACGAATAAACGAGTAAAGATTAAAGAAATAGTTTGGGGAAATAATCACTTTCTTGCCAAGAGTCGGAAGAGAAGATTGATATCACTCTCATGTTTGCAGGATAAATATGAAGCTAGAGCCAGCAGCCTCTTAGCTTAGCTTAGCATAAAGAGTGAAAACAGGGGTAAACCGTTGGCTTTGTCCAAAGCACTGGTGGACTCAAGGGGAGTTTGGAAAACGAAAACACAGCAAAAGTGCCCCCTTGGATGCCCCTATGGTAGATAAAACATGATGCAGTGCCCTTCGAATGGAGAAAACATGATAAATTACCCACTAGGATGCCCTTCCAGTGGAGAAAACATGATGCAGGGCCCTCTAGGGTGTCCTTCCAGTCGAGAAAGCATGATAAAGCGCCCTCTAGGGTGTCCTTCCAATGGAGAAAACGTGACAAAGTGCCCTCTAGGATGCCCTTCAAGTGGAGAAAACATGATAAAGTGCCCTCTAGGATGCCCTTCAAGTGGAGAAAACATGATAAAGTGCCCTCTAGGATGCCCTTCAAGTGGAGAAAACATGATAAAGTGCCCTCTAGGATGCCCTTCAAGTGGAGAAAACATTACAAAGTGCCCTCTAAGGTGCCCCTTCCAGTGGAGAAAGCATGATAAAGCGCCCTCTAAGGTGCCCTTCCAGTGGAGAAAACATTACAAAGTGCCCTCTAGGGTGCCCTTCCAGTGGAGAAAGCATGATGCAGTGCCCTCTGAATGCCCTTCCGGTAGAGAAAACGTGATAAAGTGCCCTCTAGGGTGCCCTTAAAATTGAGAAGATGTGATGCAGTGCCATAAAGGCTTCCCTATACATGCTAGTAAACTTTCTGTGTGTTGGTGCCCCACCGCATGCAGCTGGTGCCCTTTTTGTTTTTTTCTCCCCTGCCCCTCAGACAGCCCGAGTCCGCCACTGGTCCAAAGCTATGTTTAACCTACCAGCCCCGCTAAATCTCACTAACTCTTGAACTCATACTAAATTAAATGCATTAAAAAAACAACATACAGTGTATATCAACAGACTTCCGTGTTGTCAACTCAGCAGTGCCAGTCAGCAGAACCGTCCAGGAAAAGCCGGCAGTTCGTCAAGCCACCGGTAGATGGAGACGTTGAGAAGAGGGAGGCCCGGTGGCAGAGCTGAGGTAATGGCTCACTGGTCTATTGTTCCCTGTCTTCATCCTCACCCTCCACCCTCTCCTTCTGCCTTCCAGTCTAACTCTCCCCTCCTGGACTTCAAAGGAAAAGGAAGGAACAAGAAAATAAGGTGAATTAATGTGCCCCCCCACCCGATCCCATGCCTGCATGTTGCAGCGGATGTGCTTTTTAATTGCTTGTGCTAAATACATAACCTATTTTTGTATCCTTTACAAAAGCCTAAATGATGATCTGGGTAGAATCTATGCAAATTCTAGAAGACCTCATAAAACATTAACATTACCTCGTATGAGCGAAGCACCTTGAAAACAAGAAAATAAAGGACACCGTATAAAGCACAGCTCGGGCCAGCGTATGGCTTAATAAGATCTGGCACCCAGTGTGCTGCAAACTCTGACAGACATTCCTCGGCATCTTTAACCCTCAGCCCAGAAGCCTCGGCGCAGACTGAACTCTGTGAAGTAGATCAATGGGAGGATTATCGCAGGACCAAGATGCCAGTTATAGAGCAGCTCTGTGCTGCCTCAGTGAGGGGAGAAGATTGAGAGGCTTTCCTTTGATCTTGTGCTGGCGCATCTGAGAGGGCCCGCTGCTGATGATAATGATGCTGAGGCCCATTGCAGAGAGCCAGGCTGGGGCTCGGCCCCGCTCTCGCCTCCCCCCCCCCTCCCGTCCGTTCCTATACTGCCGATATAAAAGGCTGGCCTGTGGAGGGTTGGACGGCACAAACGGATTTAGTCGGACGGATTGTTGATTCATGTGAATTTATCCCAACAAATATTTCCTTTCTGGAGAGGAATGTTATTGATGCAACAGTGGTGTGTGTGTGCTCCAGTTGTTTCCTCCGTCACATTAGATCCAGCTGAACACCTCTGTCCTCTCTCAAGGACACCCCTCCCTCCTGCATGTCTCCGTCCCTCAGCTTCCGTCTCTCTCTCTCTCTCTCTCGCTCACACACACACACACACACACACACACACTTCACACACACTCACACTTTCTCCTCTCTCACTCTGTGTGACAGGCCATGGTGCTGGAGATGGCTGCTGACATTCTGGACAGTAAAAGGCTTAAGGTGGAACGTGTGTGTGTGTGTGTGCGTGTGTGTGTCTCTAAGGCAGATAGAGGAACCTCACAATTCTTCCTTCAGTGTATCTGTACATCTTATCCGAGTGAGCGCTGATGTCACACACTGAATCTCTAACAGTACACCGGCGCTGTGGCGTCTGATTCTTGACTGCTGCTGTCGTTTTTTTTACTGATTTGTTTCCATTTGCCAAAGCCAGATGATTACGATAATAGGATGTGAGGTCAATAATCTCTTAATTAGTGCTAAATGGGAATTAGATTAGGCTTTTTGTTCATTTCAGAAACAGCTCTAGTTAACCAGATTAGCGCAGTGCGGATTAGGCCCGGGATGAGGAGGGAGAGAGGGAAAGGTCGACATGTCGGCGTCAGGTCACAGCTGACAAATGCTGACCGGGAACGCATTATCTGATTGGCTTGTCAGTCAGGTTTGGTGAAAGGTGTCGGAACGGTCTTTTGGCTACCAAGCAGTGGGCAACCTCCAGGTCAGAAAAGTGAAGCTAATAAGGAAGTGACTTAAACTTGCATTCTTTCTAACAGCCAGCAGGGGGCGACTCCTCTGGTTGCAAAAAGAAGTCTGATTGTATAGAAGTCTATAAGAACATGAGCCTACTTCTCATTTGATTTATTACCTCAGTAAACATTGTAAACATGAGTTTATGGTCTCAATCGCTAGTTTCAAGTCTTCTTCAATACAGCATGATGTTCATTTGGTAAATTATGGTCCCATTTGGAGTCAGATAGACCATAAAGCAGGGTATGCTTTAGGGCGTGGCTACCACGATGTTGTCCGGTCTGGGTGTTGTCTGTGTTTTCATCTTATAACTTTAACCCTTTCACAGTTTGTTTCACAGGAAAGTTAATTGTAACATTTTTGATCGCCTAGAAATATCTTATACCGCGTTCGGTTGTAGCTCTAACCTCTCGTGTCACTTCCGGTTGCAAAAACCCAAGATGGCTGCGACAAAAATCCAAGATTGCGTCGGCCAAAATGACGAAATTGAGGCTTCAAAGCTGCAGTCCACAAACCGATGGGTAACGTCACAGTATGTCCACTTCTTATATACAGTCTGTGCACACAGCAGTGCTTTGAGTTAAATGCTAACAGGGGATGCTTTAGGGCGTGGCTACTTTGTGATTGACAGGTCGCTACCACGGCGTTGTCCAGTCTGGACATTGTCCATGTTTTCGTCTTACAACTTTAACTCTTGGAAGTTAATTATCTAGTTGGTTAACCTAATTGGTCACCTGAAAATGTCTTATTCAGTGTTTGGTGGTAATTAGCTCCATCCTCTTATTTTTTCTTCTGGTTGCAAAAAAACAAGATGGCGACGACCAAAATGTCGAATTGAGGCTTCAAAACGGCAGTCCACAAACCAGTGGGTGACGTCACGGTGACTACGTCCACTTCTTATAAACAGTCTATGCTACCAAGCAGGAAGCGCTAGTGGCTGGAGGCAATCTTATAGTTCGTGAGGACAAGTTTTCATTGCTTTTGTTTGTGTTCTGATCTCTTAACTCCTTTCTAACACCTCTCTCTCTCTCACATAGTCATGCTCTCCTCTCTCCTCCAGTGTTCTGTTATTTCTTTACTCTCCTCTCTCTCTCTCATCCCTTTGCTCCAAAAGAGCTTTTCTGTTCAACTGACCTCCTATCCTCTTCATTTGATGGGCCCCAGCTAAGAGGACTCCATCCCCTCTCTCCTTCTCCTTTTTCCCTCCTCTTCCTCCCTCTTTTCTCACAGCTCTCTCTCTCTCATCATCCTCCCCGCCTTCCTTCCCTCGCTGCCCCCCGTCTATTCTGTGGCCCAGCGTGGGTGGCTGAGTTTAATGAATTCTCTTTTCTCTCTGCAGCCGGGCGCTGATTTCTGATTGTGAAGAGGTGTGCGTGCGTTGTGAGTGCGTGTATGAGTGAGTGAAGCACACACACACACACACACACACACACACATTTTACTTACTCACTTTCACTGCCGTGACTGTGATCATTTTATCAGTCTAAATAAATCTCGGCCTTTATCCCGATCAAGGCTTCGGGTTGCACTTCCTCTTTTCTTAAAGGAGAAAGTCGCCGACTGTCAGCTTTAAAATAGATTTGCCCCGGGATGTGTCTGTTGTTGTTGTGAACACTACCTGCTGTCTCCTGCAGCCAGAAACATGAGTCAAGAGTCTGTTTTGTCCTCTGTGATGTCTTACTAATGCACAGGAAAAAAACAGTAAATGACTGCAGGAAGTGTCTCAGAGAAGACTCTGGATGATTTACAGCTGACCAAATTTTCTGTTATGTTGTGCATAAGTAATAAATGTAACGGCTGTTTGGTTGACAGGATTTCATGCAGGCGTCTTACATGAAGGCAATGCAGAGTCAATGTACCATTTTGTGCAATGAAGCATCCATAGCATTCAGGCTTTATGTCAGTGTTGGAGGTGAATTGTTCTCAGACTACGTATGATGTGGCGATGTGAAGCAGCATATCGCCATGCTGCTGTGATATGCCATACTTGAAGTTCAACCCCGATCTCATGGGAAGGCGTATAAATAGCCCGACATTACAAAGACCTACAGTGTGTCATCAGAACGGATATCAGCCTTTTCACGTGTCCGTTGTATGCTGCTTTTGCTCGTCATTTTTATGTCACGCAACAAAACTGGCCGCAGCTAGGTTTAGGCAACCAAACCACTTAGTTAGGTTTAGGGAAAACATCATGGTCGGACTTAAAATAAGTATGTAAACTAAGTAATATATGTACGTAAACAACGTAACAGAAGTACTCAACGAACTCCGGTCTCCTAGTTGAAAGTCCTGTGTTTGTTGGACCCATCCACCTCCCCTCTCATCCACCATGAGCAGTCTTTCTCACTGCTGTTTAAGCTCATTTTAAACCAATAAAAAGCTAAATCATCGTCAGACAATCTGCTGTAAACGCCGTATGAGAGCAGTGCAGATCGGCGGCACGCTCACATGCGCGAACATGCACTACAAGAACGCGCGGCCGGCCCGGCTACGTCAACAAAGCACGAAGAAGCTCTGATTGCAACACACACTGAGGGAGAGCGACTTCATTCTCTGCTCAGGTACTCCTCTATATCTTTACATAGCATATAGCTATATTAATGCTCTGGATATCGTACAGAGCGCCTTTAAACTGAGGCAGAACTTTGTTTTGAAAGTGTGCGGAGCTCAATCGACCCTCCAAATGAACGTGAAAAGTAGACTTTGTAAACTGGGTTGCATTCCCCTTTTCATGCCAAACGCCAGACTTCAAAAGGATGAAACAATCCTCCCTCGAATCCGAGCAGCGACTCTGAAAGTGGATCATCTCCACATCCCCACATCTGTCTGTCTGAGGTCACCGCAGGGGAGCAGGTGTTGCTGCCTCCGTCCTGCCCGCTGATTGGACGGATGGATTAGCCGCCTAACGAGGTGAATTTGTTTAATCTGATAATTGTCTCGGGGATGAAAACATATTCGCTAATTCTCTGTGGCCTCTGTTTTGGTTTTTTTTTCTCTCTGTCCTCCTGATTAAAGACACTTTCATTCTGGCGCTCAAATAATGGAACAGTTGTTGTTATGACCAGAAGACAATGCTCTGAGGTGTGCTGGCACACACACACACACACACTCGACATGCTCACACACATACATACGCAGAAACACACGTCCCCTGTGTGTAGCCCCCCTGTGGTATGCTAATGAGCTGCTAATCTCTCTGGTTTACACAGCCAGAATGTGTGTGTGTGTGTGTGTGTGTGTGTGTGTGTGTGTGTGTTTGTGTGTGCGCATTAAGGTGCAGTGTGGAAAAGCCGGAGGAATTCTCTTAGGCCGTCAACCTTCTGCTCTCACTTGGGCGCAGGCTGTCAACACATTAAATAGTTGAATCTATGTGTGTGTGTGTATGTGTGACAGAGGGAGAGGAATTGAAAGTGAAAACTCGACAATAACACACTGCAAAGGCGAAAAGGAGAGAAATTAGGGTAGAGAGAGAGAGAGAGAGAGAGAGAGAGAGAGAGAAGAGAAACAGTATGGATCAGGCAGCAGTGCATTTGTTTACTTCCCTTGTAAATGTACGCTTTCTTCATCTGATCTGTAAAATCCTGACTCTCCTCTAACTCTGTGTTCTTTTTGTGTGTGTGTGTGTGTTTTGATGCTGCATTGCGTTCGTGTGTGTGTGTGTGTGTGTGTTTATTTATTATGCCGAAGTCACATCACTAATTAGTCCCTGGGAGAAGCCCGAGGCCATTTGCAAAATCCCACTGATTAAAAACAAGTCCAAATCCAACCTTGTGTCGCATATGCACACACACACACTCTCAGAGGCACGTACACAATTTGCACTCGCACATCCACACAGCCGCGCGTATGCTGAGGAAAGCTACTTACTGTCAAGGCTGGAACACGTGTGGGCGAGTGTTTTTTTTTCTCCCCGTGCATGCATGTTGAACGGCTGTTGAACGGGTGTTAGAGGAGCCGTCAGTTGTTAAGGCCAGTTTAATATTTAAACTCGCTGTCTAAAAAGTTATCATACCCCGGGGTGGCTCCTGTCACACACACACACACACACACACACACACACTCGGACGCACACGCTCAAAGCCTTCAGGAGCTTCAGCTTGTCACAAATCACACTCAAGATGTCAAGGGCACCGTGCATTAGCGAGTGTGACAGACAGGGGCAGAGAGAGGCTGAGAGACAGACACATACAAGACAGAATAAGAGAGAGAGAGAGAAGGAGAGAGACTCCACAATATTTTTATCTTCATTTTGAATTATATTTACATTTCTGCACCTTGCTCAACCTGCTTCAGCCCAAAAAGAAAATAAAAAATCCTACCGATTAATCCTATTTGAATTTTAATTCAAGCGAAACAGGGAGAGCGGCGGATGGATGTGATGGATGGAGACTGGAAGGAGGAGAAGAGAAGGAGGAGATAGTGACAGCATGGGGAGAGAAGGAGGAGGGAGTGAGGGATGATGGGAGACGTAGAGGAGGAGGAGGAGGGAGGAGGAGGAAGAGGAGGAGGGAGATAGTGATAAATTGCTTTGAACTTTAATGGACGTCTCAGATGCTCCTCTGGTGATGTGTTCGGACAATACACAACATTACTGGCACACGTGAGGGCTGATAGTAGCTGACAGCCAAAGAGGCCTGTCCCCATCGACCTACAACACACACGCATGCGTGACGTGCACACATGCCGCAACGTGGCTTTCCAAAAAAAGTCAGCCAAAGGAAGAAGGCAACAACTTCTTAGCAGGAAGTGCAGACGAGACGGGGTGAACAGATGAACTGTGGGTGAGGGAGAGGAAGGGAAGAAAGAGAAGAAGGAGTGTTAGGTCCAGAGGGAGAAGCAGAGGAGGAGGAGGAAAAGTGGAGGGGAGGAAGAGGAGTGAGCCGGGGAAGGTGTTGCCATATGGTCAGGGTTGGGTTCAGACAAATAAAATGTTGCCTTCTCTCCACAATGGTTAACTACACACAAATGAATCACTAATGGAGCTCTCACTCACAGCGACAAACCCGTAAACACACACACTCATGCGTGCACACACACACACACATGCACACACACAATGGCAGACATGTGAATGAAACTCCGAGGCATTCACACAGAAGGAGCAATAAATGTCGACGGAGGTGGGCGGACGGGTTGGGAAGTATGGAGGGTTGTTTGTGAGGTTCGAGCTCTGTGTGTGTGTGTGTGTGTGTGTGTGTGTGTGTGTGTGTGTAGCAAGTGTACCGTTGGAACCGCCCCTCTTCCCTTCCACCCGGCTGCCTCTCTGTGAGTGTGTTATGGTGTGTTATAGTGTGTTAGTGTGTGTGTGCAGGCCTGTCTTTGTGTACACTTGAATGGGGGGTTTGTCCCTCAATCTGTGCCCCTCTACTTTGCCAGATTTCTAATGATTTTCCAATGATGATTTAGGTTGTGTGTGTCCAAGCGCTCACTCAACCCCTCTCTCTTTCTCTCTCTCTCCCCATTCTCCGCCCAGTTATTCTTCACGGTGTTGCTTTGTGGTTTCTTTTCTGTGTCTCACAACAACACTAATACTAGTATCACGTGACTTAAGGCTGGCCCACACTAAAAGATTTTAAAAATCTTAACCGATTCTGAAACTTTGACTCCACACATGACCACATGTTGTGTTAGATTTAACATGTTTGTTCCTATAGTGTGTGTGTAGAGAGCAACGATTTGGCCAAAACAGTCACCACACACACACTAACAGATTAATTCATGAACAAGAGTAAAAAAAAAAGAAATCTTGCAAAATCTCTCGCCACCAATCGTGACTTTAGTGTAAACAAACATGACGGACGACGAGCAGGAAGAGTTAGCGATGTTAGTTTTTGCACTACATTGTACTGAAAATTCACAAAGGATGGATGAAGTCATGGAGATACGTTAAATAAACACCTGTGTTGTTGCCACAAATCAGCAAGTTGAGGTCCATCTTACTACTTCATGCTTTGAGTTTTGCATTAGCTGTGGCCGCCATCACAACGGTGGTTGTCCTTCGTTCTTTCCCACTTTACGGCGTCATCGGCTGTCCTCGGGGTTCCCCACACACAACAGGATATCCGATCGTAACTATTGAACATGTTTAATATTTATGATTTGAGATCGGTGTGGCCCGAATGGACTTCCGAACTGAGCGGGGGATGTAAAAAAACACTCTTAAAATACCTCACACCACAGGAATATCTGGAAAGATCATCTATAGAACCATCAAAAAAAATCGTGTGTACCCAGCATTAGCAGCAGCAGACAAAACCCTATCTATCTATTTACCTATCTATCTGAATAAAACAAAACATTTTTTTAAATTTTCAGCTCGCTATAAAAGCTAAAGCCCACTTACAGTACTTTGCATTCCTGCTGATCATTTCCCAAAGTTTACTGTAAGATTTGAGATTTATTTCCTACCGTCCCGACAGCTGTTTTTTTCCGTTCATTTCAGATGGAATTCAGCTGGCAGAGGCTTACCAGCTTGAAATAGGTAAGTTACCACAGAGAACAGAAGGTTGCACCAACATCTGACATGGGAGTATAGGCTAACAAAAAAAAGCATTCATGTTTTTGGACAAAAAAACAATAAGCAGCCTTAACAGAAAGGATGAAGTGAATCGCTGCGGAAACCTCTGTTGGCCTGGAGGAGCTGCAGCATTTATTTCTGCACAAACGTCCACTGTACATTTACTAGATATTCTCAGAGCTAAACTAACTCTTCTGCAGTGTGTAGTGTGCGCGCATGCACGTGAGAGTGGAGCGAAAGAGCGAGAACGAGCGTGGTGTGTGAGTGAAGGCAAGCAGGCAGGCAGAAGACTCCGGCCCTGGAGACCAAAGCTACGGTCTCCCCCGCGTCCTCCGACCGCGGCCAACAATGTTTTGCAAGACGGGCTTCACTAGATATAACTTTGCGGTTTTGGTGCTTCCGTGTAGTTTGTGTGGAGTCTGAATCTGAACAGCGTAGCCACACGCGAGCGCGCATGGGACACCGACCCGGATTGATTTATTTGTGTAAGAAGTTACAAACAGTCCCTTTAAGTAGGTCAAAACTTCCAGTTGTTTTTTTTTAACCAAACCGCAGATAAGCCAACTAAGGGAAGTCAAGGGACGTCAAGGTAAGACGTGTGTCGAGACCGAGGTTGCAGCCGGGTCCCCCAAAGCTTCTTCTGCTGCCATAAAGGGAATGTTTAGTCTATGTGAATAGAGGACGAGCGGAGCGCCGAGAGCGTGTATCAGTCTGAACAAGAAGATGAATATTTCATCGCAAGACAATGGGGATATATTTGTGTTAATGTTTCATAACTGTGCGTTTATCAAGGCGTGAAGGCCCTCTCCCCCCACGTGTGTTTGTGTGTGCGCGTGCACGCAGGTGTGCGCACAAGACAACACCCCCGTTTTAATGTTTGATGGAGGTTGGAGGTTTGAGGAAGGGAGGTGTTGTGTGGTTTGTTTATGCCTCGATGCGTCCTCTTTGGGTTTATTCACAGGAGGATGACCTGTGAGCTCCAACGTGTGGCAGGCATCTGTGTGTGTGTGTGCGTGTGTGTGATAGTGTGCGTCAGAGTGTGTGAGTGCATGTGTGTGTGTGGGCTTTTGGGGGGGGCCAAGGGAGCCATAAAAGATTCAGCTCCTCTGGCTGTAT
>NC_051280.1:26414744-26439744 GCF_015220745.1 Sebastes umbrosus | reverse complement strand
CTCAAAGTTATATCTAGTGAAGCCCGTCTTGCAAAACATTGTTGGCCGCCATCGGAGGACGCGGGGGAAACCGTAGCTTTGGTCTCCAGGGCCAGAGTGTCTGCTGTACTCTGCTCCTCTGCCTGCCTGCCTTCACTCACACACTGCGCTCGTTCTCGCTCTCTCACTCCGCTCTCACATGCATGCGTGCACACTACACACTGCAGAAGAGTTAGTTGATCAGGTCCCAGAATTAAAGAAATACTGCATGAAACTGTTAATGATGATACTTTAGACCAAGGGTGCCCAAACTTTTCCCTTGGAGGGCCAAAACTGGAACACAATGGAGGGCCACGGGCCAAAATTAAACACCTATTGTATTGTATTATTAAGATGCAAAATGGTACTAGGATCAAGTTCCCTTAATTGAATATGTTTTACATAGTTAGCCCCTTAAAACCCACCTGCTGAATACAATTGGGCTCATTTATGCAGTTTATGCATTTCCAAGACTGTTTAGGGACCCCTGTATGTAGAAATATTAAAAAACACTATTTTTAGAATAGGCAAAAATAACACATGTATACTACATTCAAAGAACTGCATGTTTTCCCCAAAACTGCATAGGATTATTATGAAGTGGGCATGTCTGTAAAGGGCAGACTCGTGGGTACCCATAGAACACATTTTCAGTCACATATCTTGAGGTCAGAGGTCAAGGGACCCCTTGACAAATGTCCATGCCAGTTTTTCCCCACCAACATTTAGCCCAACTTTAGAGTGTTAGCCTCCTTCCTGACAAGCTAATATGACATGATACGGTACTAATGGAGTCCTTAGGTTTTCTAGTTTCATATGATGCCACTATCTTCTAACCATAAACCTGCGCCTGGTACGACCTCCGAAAGACAGTAAAGTCGGTTGGGTCTTTTAATAAAAAAAAAGAATTTGCTAACATCTGGCGGGCCAAATCAAACCTGATGGCGGGCCCCACTTTGGCCTGCGGGCCCCACTTTGGACAGCCCTGCTTTAGACAGTTGATCAGCAGTAAAGTGCTGTTTTTTAAGAATGCATTATAGTTCAGTTAAAAAACAGCCTATGAGCGTAATTTAACAGGTTTTCTTTTGTATTACAGTTTTTCTCAATTGTTTACACACAAATACTGGTACTTGACACACAATGACCACAACATGTAACTCATGCACCAACCCCCTGAACCAATTCTGCTAAACTACAAGCACAATTCCTGCTTTACACTCAAATTGCAGTTCTAAAACACACTTTTTTCAAAACACTACACACAATTCTCTGCATTTGGCACAATTTTCATGAAGAAAATCTCGTTTTCACAAGGAACACACTGTCATTCAAAATTCTAAAGTCAATTGCCCTACTATGCACACTGACTCATCACATGGGCAAACACCTGTCACACAGTGTTACAATTAGCAATCAGAGTTTTAGCATAAAAGGGCAAACATTGCTTGTGATGTGGATGAGGTGCTGTGGCCAGACCGAAACAGAAGAGAGGATGCAGCATAGTTTTTTTTCTGTTTTTTTTTACTGTAACTGTATACAGTAAATTCTTCTGTTGTTTTGTATGTAGACCACTGTATGTGCAACTTTGTGTTGGTTGGGATGTACACTGTGTACATTGTTTTTGTGGGGAAAATAAAATATATTTGTTACCGTGTATTTGTGTGTTCTGAGTATAAAAACAATATTCTAAAATATTTTACAACACACTTATGTATGTACTGTCTGTAGTAAGTGTAACACTGAACAAAAAAAAGGCCTAAGTCATTATGATGAATGGAGAAGAAGTGTTTTCCATTCATCATAGTGTTTTACATTGAGCACATCAGTGTTCAACTGGTTCTTATAAATGTCTATTCATATGATGGTTTGTGTGTGTCATTTGAAAACAAAATACCATTTTGAGAAGAAATAACATTGTTTTGAATGTAAAGTTTCATTTTGCAGGAGAATTGAGGGGTTTTGCCCATTGTGTGTGTGTTTTTTGATTTGTGTGTAGAGTTCTGAGAGTATGAGGCATGCTTTCAGAAAATGTGTGTAAACAATCGAGAAAAACTGTAACAGTAAAGCACTGTTTTTAGCAATAACAGGTTAATACTGTTGAAATCCTGCTGTAAATTAACAGCAATTGTTTACAGTGTACGCATCTCACTCCGGCCAATCGCAGCCGTCTCATCTGTCTCGTTAGAGCCTAAACTCATAAGACTTGTCTGCTTAGCCCGCTGCAGTCTGCGGGGGTTTTGCGGCTACAATACAGCTCCCGCTGCTCGGACCCATTCGGCACCGTTTAGCGAGGAAAGTCCTCTCGGATGGCTTTTGTCTGTAGCTATAGGACTAATGGAAGAATGGCTCAGCACGGCGCGCCTTTTGATGCGTTTGATGCGTCTCATTAACAGTTTAAATTTACACCTGCCTCACGCATTCCTGCGGGATCCCTCCTCACGTGTGAATGGGAATGTTTGTTCTTCTGTGATAACGAGCTTTGTGAACATTTCCAGTCTTTGATGTCTATAACAGAGTCGCACTTAATTGGTTTTTAACTTTAACATATCATAACAATAATACAACAATTATTAGTTTCAGGTGATTATACACTAATGAAAACATAAATATTATATTCCATTTATGCTAATAGATCTCCTGAAATGTTACACTTTAATAGTGGTGGAAAGTAAATTTTATTCAAGTAATGTACTTAAAGGTCCCATATTATGTTCATTTTCAGGTTCATACTTGTAATTTGTGTTTCTACTAGAACATGTTTACATGCTGTAATATTAAAAAACACTTTATTTTCCTCATACTGTCAGCCTGAATATACCTGTATTCACCCTCTGTCTGAAACGCTCCGTTTTAGTGCATTTCAACGGAATCGCGTTGCCTGGCAACAGTTTGGGTCCATGTTTACTTCCTGTCAGCTGATGTTATTTTACATACACTGCAACAGGAAATAAACTCAGACACATTTAGAATATTTATGTTTAAAACCGTGTAAAAGGCCTAAATATTGTATATTTGTGACATCACAAATGGACAGAAATCCTGACAGCTTGTTTCAAAAGCACAATTTCTGAATACGGGCTGTGTGTATTTCTCTGTATATTGAGCGTTTTGATAGTTTAACAGTATTTATATAACACTTAACCTGCTTTATAATATAAAAATACATGAAAATCTCACTTTTTACAATATGGGACCTTTAATAATGAAAATATTTCCAATGGCTTCTGATATTTAACAGCAGGATTACTGTAAATTCTGTCTTTTAGACCTGCAGCATCCTTCTCATAGTGTAAGAAAATAAGAGTTTTTATTTTATGGAGGTTAATTATTGATCCTGGTCACAGCTTAAACTACCATAAGAATCCAACCCAAAGGGGGGAAAGCCAGGCTGTGGGAGCCATTATCCCGAGTTAATAAATGCAAACATTTGTTCCTGATGGCTCACTTAACCTCTTAATTTATGTATGACCACCAGAGGCCTATTCAGCAGAGAGCCATCGGTCAAACAGGCCTTCACAGAGAAGGCACCGCATGGCCTCTCTCCCTCTTTCATCTCCGCTGTAACCACCGCGTGTTTCACACCGCTGCGCAGCCAGAGCGCGCCTCTCCAACGCACCCTAATTGTCCCGCGTATTGACAAACCCGGTTCCGGTGTATTACTGATTTTCCACAGCTTCGTGACGGAGCTCTGCCTGGGTTTTTTTTTTCTATTCTTGGGAGACATCTGTGGGGGGTCAGGGGTGAGGTCACCCCCGGAGCTGCGTCCATCTGCCCAACAAATACCCACGTCTTCTTCAGACGCGCGCCTGCTAAACACCTCTAATAGCCTCTATCACATTTGCATTATTAGCCTCTAATGAGCGAGTGAATGGAGAATAATAAGCCCATTTAAGTTATCAATGAATTACCGCCTATATATAATAAATGATTGCTACATCAGAAGTGAGATGAAAATAATGACACAGTGCAAATCTCTCCCCCATTATCTTGGCCCAAAGCACCATATAGCCTTTATAGCGTGGCTTTCTTTGTGCAATCAAAGGATATCAAGCTGAATCTAGGACACAGACATGAAACAGCAACTTGGAGATGGTTTCCTAATCCTCTAATCTTTTTTTAGGAGGACAACTCTAAGATGTGTCCTTAAACTCAGGCAGTGGATTTCTTTTTCTTTTTTAATATTCAGTGCCTCTCTGAATCAGAGCTACTCTTAAAAATATAAATGCATGTGAAAAATAAACATACTGGACCCACTATCTCTCTCATTACATACATATTGTTATAGCTCTATGAATAACCCATATAGTTGAAATAATTCATGCTATTAGATCTCTTAGAGCCTCTCATGCACTGAGTTTTAAGTTTTAATTTAATATGAATATATATATACCGTGTCTCAAACTTGCAATAACTTTGAAAGCGCTTTTAAAGGGGACACATCATGCTCCTTTCCAGGTTCATACTTGTATTTTGGGTTTCTAATAGAACATGTTTACATACCTCAATGTTCAAAAAAAAATTCTCAATCTGTCTGTCTGAATATACCTGTATTCTCCCTCTGTCTGAAACACTCCGTTTTAGTGCCTGTCTCTTTAAGCCCCGCCTCCAAAAAAGCCCAGTCTGCTCTGATTGGCTTGAGAGAAAACTGAAGCACTGAAAAAGTGGGTTTTTCACGATATGTCCCCTTTAAAAGGGCACTGACCTTTAGAAATACAGATCACAAATGGCTGACAAAAACAATATATCCCATTATTAAGTCTCACTGAGTCGCGTGTGCATGGTGCAACAAAACTACTTAAGCTTAGGAAGAGATCGACTTGGTTAGGTTTAGGCAACAAAACTACTTAGTTAGGTTTAGGAAAAGATAGACTTAGTTAGACTTAGGCAACAAAACTACTTAGTTAGGCTTAAGAAAAGATAGACTTAGTTAAGCTTAGGAAAAGATCGACTTGGTTAGGTTTAGGCAACAAAGCTACTTAGGCTTAGGAAGAGATTGACTTGGTTAGGTTTAGGTAACAAAACTACTTAGGCTTAGGAAAAGTTTGACTTGGTTAGGTTTAGGCAACAAAGCTACTTAGGCTTAGGAAAAGTTTGACTTGGTTAGGTTTAGGCAACAAAGCTACTTAGGCTTAGGAAAAGATTGACTTGGTTAGGTTTAGGCAACAAAACTGCTTAGTTAGGTTTAGGAAAAGATTGACTTGGTTAGGTTTAGGATTCAAAACTACTTAGTAAGGTTTAGGAAAAGATTGACTTGGTTAGGTTTAGGAAACAAAACTACTTAGTTAGGTTTAGGAAAAGATTGACTTGGTTAGGTTTAGGCAACAAAACTACTTTTTAAGTTTAGGAGAAGATTGACCTGGTCAGTTTTAGGCAACAAAACTCCTTGGTTAGGTTTAGGAAATGATCGTGGTTTGGGTTAAAATAAACTCGGAAGTGGCGTTACTTAAGAACGGAACTTACGTGACAAAATATCAACGTTGACCTCTGGTTTCATACGGGGTACGAACACTGGTTGCCTGGGCGAAAGTCTGATTTTGTGGGATATGTACACGGATTACAGTGCATTACTTATCGTAGGTTCAGCTACGAATGGTGCACGAGACCAAAATTATCTTTTGAAATATCGCCATGAAGAAAAATAGAGTTGTTTGAAATCTCAGCAGCCGACAAAGACGTCATTCAAGCATTGTTTTTGAACCCCAGCTCCAGCTGAAGTATAATGGGTCCTTTGTGCTACTGTGAGGGAAAACAATACACCTGCTGTACTTTTTAACCTCATAGATCTGGTAGATATCAATCTAGTTGTACAACTTCAAATCCTAAAGGGCTTCTTATGTAGTCCATTACATCCACTCTCCTCCTAATAATAAAGTCGGTTCAGCTGTGGTGAAATCCAGGTTTTGAAGGACCCGCCTGGCCCCTCTACCCCAGCCAACTCCACCCACCAAACACAAACAAAAGGGCCCTTGCTCTGGCGGAACGAACCGAGTTTGGCCCACTCATTGCGTTTGTTAGCCCCACAGAGACCCTGAATATAGAACAGCTATTCTATCTAATGAGGCAGAACTTCATGGCTGCCTCTATAAAACTTTGTCAGCCTTCTGTTCTCTGGCAACAAAGCCTGAATTTTTTAAAGTTTCACCCATTTTTTTTCCCCAGTGACACACAAACTGTTAAGATGAATCGAACGCGGGCTTTTTCCTCTCGGTGACGCGAGACAAGTGTTGCAAACAAAGATGACTATGTGGAGAAATAGGGCGCTTAGACGGGAGGAGCGATCAAGAATAACGCCTCCGCAGGGAGAGCTTTGATGACACGGGGTTGTAGTTTTATGAAATAGCCTACATTTGGCTTTGTGTCGAGGGTCTGTGAGGAATTGCGGGTGAGGATGTTTTCCTCCGCTTTTTATATTCCAATCTATGAAGATACTTCCTAGACCCAATACTAATTTGACTATTTCTCATTTATTGTGAGCGAAGATAATTGGGTGTTGCCTGCTGTGTGTGTTAGTGTGCCTGCAAGGATGTTGGGTGTTTACATAGCTTGTTTTTTTCTCTTTGATGGCAACGGAGACCCGAAATGTAGCACGCTAACAGCGTTTCATAACTTTATAACTTGAATTTATAGTCCTGCATCCATAACACATAACACATTTCAGCATTTCATAACAACCGTAAAGTCAAAAAGGTACTTTCTGGGTGAAGTGCAGATCTGGGATCAAAGATTTAACATCACATTTAGGGACAGTACACAAATTATTTTGCTGGTGAGGGGGGCTGAACCCTCCCCAGGGTTAGTGATGTTTTCTTTGAACCCTTCTCTTGACTTGAAAACTGCAGCATGACATGAAAATAATAGAACTGTGTTACATTTGCACAACTTGTTTAATACTGTACCCCAATTTTAACATTGATATCTTAAGGGGGAACCGTTAACAGGTCTTAAGGAGTACTACTGCATGTGAAAAATATTGCATAAAGTCCTTTGTGGCTCCAGAGGGAGCTGCGTAAAACTGATGAATAAAAATAGTAAACCGACACTGCTTCAAGTGACACTGAGTCAGCGTTGCTTCGGGTTGAAGACTACAAGTTTGAAAATGAAATAAAATCTAGGGGTGTGGAGTTAGAAGCTCGCTAGCCTGCTCCTCATCTCTGCTTGAGGCTACATTAACCCCTACTAGCATAACACACCCAAATCTCCAACATAACTGCCTGCAGTTGAGTTGCATTGTGGGTAATGTAGGCGATAGGTTTTTTGAAAGAAGGGCGAACGCGTAGAATAAAAAAGTCGATATCTCTGGTTCTGCTGCATCAATTTTGCCCCGTTTTAACTGTTCGTCGTGACAATGTTTTGGAGTGCAATGCTAAATTGGTGGAGAACTTCTAATGTTAACGTTAATGGGTGGGTCCATCACTTTAGTTTTTTTTTAGGTTTTTATCTCATTCTGTAGCTTCCCAGAAGTGTTCCTTATCCGAACATTCAATTTTTAGTCAAAGTATTTATGTTTTTTTTCCCAAGCACTTTCTAAAAACTTTTTCCGTTAGTTCGGATCCGAAAATCACACAATAACACAAACAAACTAACCGATCGCAGACCAGCAACTCCCGTGTTCTGCAAGGTAAAATTACTTTTTGTGAATGGACTCTGGTGGCTTTAAAGACAGCAATATAACTGCTTCAGTTCCCCGTCGGAAAGGGCTTTCTAATGAGCTGTGAAAATATTCTAAATATAGCGTACACTTAAACTGATTTCTTTAGATGGCTTTTCTGCTGCTACCGCCCACAGCCGCTTTACCTCGCCGTCAGAAAGCCACCAGACTCCATTCACAAAAGCAGTAATTTTACATCGCAGAACGTGGAATTATACATAAAACCCCACTTTGGAAAATCTGAACTAACCCTTTCAGTTATTTCCAAACTTAGCACAACTAACTTTGACTCTGCTAGTGATAGCATTCAAATTATTCATAACCTTATTGATTAGCTGACTTTGGAGACCTACGTCACTACTTTTGCTAACTGTTGAGATGGCCCCGCCCTTTAAGGGACCGTACACATGCCGCATCTTTTGCAGGCTCAAATCCATTGAAAGGTAAAAGCCAAATTGACACAGAGAAATCGAGCAGTAATGTTACTGTGAGGGATTTACAGTGCTGGAAGTTAATTTCTTTGTTTTGTTCTTTGTTCAGTTTAGGTTGGGTTTTACTGCTAAATTAATGCAACTTCATCACCTCTATGGCAGCACGCAGGTTTTGGTTACTTAGTAACGGCAGTAGCGTAACCTTCGAAGCACCTTGGATGAAATATTAATTTAGAACTAGAAAAAAACCCAAAGAACCTTGCCCCTTTTCTAAATCCATAATCATTTTTGCACAGTCTCTTAGCAAACTGGTGTGAACGTTTTGTCTTCATAAATATTCAAATGGCTCCAAAAACCCACCCTAATATGAGCAATGCAACATTCAAACATCTATTTGTGGTTGACTAAACTGTGATTAAAAACCCTCATAACTCCGAGCTCTCAATTTGGTGTCAATCCATCAAGTGTCATCTATTTGCATACCACGTTCCCCCCCACATAAAGTGCGATTCAAAGCGCGCCGACAACAAACGGCATGTGAGGCGTGAGGACTATTTGACACACCAGATCAGAGGGAAAACCACATCTGTGCTCTCTCAGACAGATATGCCTACTCATGAGCTGTCATGCAGCGGAAGGTCTCGAGTGGTTCACTTCAGTGGCACGTCTCATCCTGGGCAGAGCGCGACTGATCCGGGAGATCTGAAAGATCATTTTGTCCTTTAGTGGATAGCCTACTTTGGTGCGCAGATTGTCTTTGCAGCTTCGCCTCATTAGCCCTCTCATGGCCTGCATGAACAATCAAGGCTGGGCTGCTGAAATATTGATTAGCTGAGCGGGGAGATATTCCTGTTTTTTTTTGGTGTGGGGCGTTCTGGTGCATATAGACTATTTGTTGAATATAGTTATTTGTCTTCGGAGGCTGTTTACTCCCGAGGGAAAACAATGCCTTCCCTTCAAAGTCTTGCTGGCACATGCAGAGAGGACACACTGATCTCATAATGCTGTGGTTGTGTGCACGTGCGCTGCAGTTTGCCTTCTGTGTGTGTGTGTGTGTGTGGAGCTTGTGCACTGTATGTGTGGTGGTGTGGTGTCCCCTCATATTTTGCGTTGTTTTATATGAGGCACGTTCAAAGAGAATTATATAGTATTGTTTATGGAGGGTGACTCCATAAACAGGGGAGCTTTAATGCTCTGCGAGAGAGGAACCGCACCGCCGAGTTTACTGCCAGCTGGACTTGTGTTACCTGTGCAATCCTCTTTAGTCACATTAATATAGCCCCGCGCCATGCTCTAAATAGCACTGCAGGGACTTGAAACAGTGCGAAAAGAAGTAGAGAAATCGAGAGAGAGAGAGAGAAATGGGAAAAAAGGTGAGATGGGAGAGGAGTGGGAGAGGAGATAAGAGAGAGGAATTACAAAGTAAGTGAGAGTGGGAGTTCTGTTGCCTATCAAATAGGCGAGTTTAAGAAGCGTTTCCACCTCGGCTGCTAATGCACTCGGTGATTGTCTTGTGTGACTCATAGAGTCTATAAAGTAGGTTAGTGGGTTATTGCTTAAAGTTAAAGAGCTAATAAGCCTCAAAATGTTTTTTTTTCTCTTCATGATGGGAGTCATTCGGCAGTAAAGACGTCTGTCGCAAAGTTTGTCTGTGATGAGATGTGTCATTAAAAATAAAATGCTATAAGCCCACACAGCAAAAAAAAACATTTGTTTGTTAGATTGCAGATGTAAATCTTTGATCTCTACATGAGCATTTTATGTCTCTGATCAGTATAAAGAAGGCACTTGAGCAGAGCGGTGCCTTGTATTTTTGACTAATGCAGCAGTTCACAGCCTTTTCAAATCTGAAACAAGAGCAGTAAAGCTATTCAGCGGGGAGTGAACGCACCATGAAGCTAAAGTTAGACCACACTTAGTTTGTGCGTGACACCTGAGCCAGCTCCAGTCACTGAATGGGGACTGAGAGACGTGGTTGAAAGCCCCAAAATCTAGTAAGTGGAACTTTAATAAAAAATTCGATGCTCAAACACATCTGCAGTAATAATCACCTATTAAGATAAAGAGTCTACAGCCATGCTATCAGCTCTTTGAAGCCGTACACAGCCAGTGGTTAACCTCTGGGGTCTGAAAAGTGAAGTCAATGCTGAAGTGCCTTTACCTTGCATTCTTTCTAACAGCCAGCAGGGGGCGACTCCTCTGGTTGCAACAAGAAGTCGGATTGTATAGAAGTCTATGAGAAAATGAGCCTACTTCTCACTTGATTTATTACCTCAGCAAACATTGCAAACATGAGTTTATGGTCTCAATCACTAATTTCAAGTCTGGGAGTTGACTGTATTTGTGAGGGCTTTGGTTTAGGACCCAGAAGCAGACACAGACACAGCTGGTTTTCTTGTACTGTGGGTTGATTAGGTGATTGTTGACAGGTGCAGAGTGCAGAGTGGAGAGTGAGACCAGGTGCTTGATGAGGAAGCCGCGCCCCTGCCACACCCACAGGCAGGGGAGGGGGAGACCCAGGGGAAGCAGAACACTGAAAAACTACTGGAGTCAAGGCCAGAGACGTGACAGTATTTTCGTCTTAAAAACTTTAACCCTTTCACAGTGTGTTTTCAGTTCATGAAAGTTAACTATACCCTTTTTGGTCGCCTAAAAAAAGACTTATTCAGCGTTTGGTTGTACTTATCTCCACCCATTCGTGTCACTTCTGGTTGCAAAAACCCAAGATGGCTACGACCAAAAACCAAGATTGTGACGGCCAAAATGCCGAAATTGAGGCTTCAAAACAGCAGTCCACAAACCAATGGGTTACGTCACATTATGTCAGTATGCACAGTATGTTCGGTTGTACTTAGCTCCACTATCTCGTGTCACTTCTGGTTGCAAAAACCCAAGATGGCGATGTCCAAAATGCATGCTAACATTTGATAAATAGCACTAAACACAAAGTATGGTTGAAGAAATGTCATCAGTTTTACAGGTATTTACATGCTCCAAACGAATAGAGAGGCAGCATTTCACCTCTACTTCTGGGTCCATACAATCTAAATTTACTGTCATGTTATAAAAAAAAGAAAAGCCAACCACTGAATATGCAAAATTCAACCATGCTTAACCAGTTAAAGAGATTTTAACGTTTTGTTCCACCATATAAAATACGTCACTAAATATTCCACTCGTGAATTTTGAAGCCTTTATGTGTCTTAAAAACGTCATCACGCTGACTCGCCCGCCTTTACAGCTTCGTTGTGTATACTCGCGCTCATGTGACCGCGGTGTATGTCGTTTATAGCCTAACGTTAGCTTTTTACTTCTGGTGATTGCATTCACACTTCAAAAATCATAAAAGTGGTGTTCATTTGTGGAGATTATCTTGCTGAACAAAACGTGTAAGTTTCATAAACGTTTGTTTGCTACAGAGCTTATTTTCAGCAATAATCCAAAACCCAATGGATCAATCCCATTGGCTTTTTGCCGAGGGAACCAGTGCGATGCTAACTTCCTGGTTGGCCTACAAAAGTATGTCATCCCTGGAGCACTCTATTACAACACAGGACAGGCCGGGCTAGATGGTTAACATGCTCATTTCAGCAGATATCTCTGCGAAACAATACATACCCGTCTCTGACATAACGTCAACACGGTCACCTCTTCACATTCTGTTGATAATATGTTTGAATGTTTTTACACATTGCACCTTTAAAATCGGTAGGCTTCATTCTCTGGGGACCATGCATGTCTGTATAAGATTACAAAATGTCATGGCAGTCCATCATAGAGCCATGCTGCTGCTGCTGCTATAGTCCGGAAAAATACAATTGTATGAACATAACTTTTTGAGTTGACTTTTCAGTGACTGTCTCACACTTGTCTCACAGCTCTAAATAACTGTGTGATAGAGCTGATCTGTCTCTGGAGCAGCTGTTGAGAGGTGTAACTTGACAAACATTGATCTAATGTTCACAATTTAGTTGAATATTCATCTTCGTGCAGTGTGTTACGCCTCTGTCACTGCTGCGTCCATACACAAGATTACTAATTTCTCATCACAAGGTTATTAAGTGAGCCATTTGGCCAGTAAAAGTCTCCCTATAGATCCTCACACAATGCCCCATTGATTGATGAATTATCACAGGCACTTATGTTTTCGACTACATCAACCTCACACATCAAATGCAGCTCATCTGCATGCTTGGTGCCTATTTTTTTTTTTTAATGCACGTGTACCATGCAAGGGGAGAGAAGAAGAAGAAGGGGACACATAACTTCACATGAGTGATATGCGGACGTCTGCCATTCCCTCCCTCCATGCTTCTCTTAACTCATCCACCCCATCTGTTCATCCAAAGCACGGCACAATCTGGCGCACTGCAACCATCAGGTGTGTGCACAGCCCCCCACACCACACCACCAGCCTTTCCCTGCCTCACGCACTAACTTTGAGTTTGTCATTGGTGAGCTTCTACAGGAGGAATAATTAAGATAGGATACGTAAAAATTCACAATAGTGTTAGACCCTCAGAAGGGAATGGACTTTTGTTTTTGAAAATATTTTTATTTTATTTATTATTTATTTTCCATATATGTATTTTCTGTTAATGTGTATCTTGTATTTTGTTAGAGGTGCCATTCAACTGTTTAATTGTATGATTGATACTGTGAAGCTGTATATTGATTTTGGCCCTGTGAGAAAGGGAAATGCTAAGAGAGAACGGGTGGGTGGGTGGAGTAAGTTATGTTTGTTAAAGAAAATCCTGTATTGAATATATTGTATAATAATGCTGATGTTTGTATAACAAAAAAAACAATAAAGACATTGTTAAAAAAAAAAAAAAACTTTGAGTTTGTCTTCAAAATAAGGAAATAAGAGAAACATCCTCAGATCAGACACAATCGAGCCTCTAATTCAAGGGTGCCCAAACTTTTCCCTTGGAGGGCCAAAACTGACACTCAATGGAGAGCCACGGGCCAAAATTAAACATCTATTGTATTGTATTATTAAGTTGCAAAATGGTACTAGGATCCCAAGTTCCCTTAATTGAATTTGTTTTAGTTAGCCCCTTATTACCCACCTGCTCAATACAATTGGGCTCATTTATGCAATTTATGCATTTCCAAGACTGTTTAGGGACCCCAGTATGTAGAAATATTAAAATACACTATTTTTAGAATAGGCAAAAATAACACATGTATACTGTATTCAAAGAACTGCATGTTTTCCCCAAAACTGCATAGAATTATCATAAAATGGGCATGTCTGTAAAGGGGAGACTCGTGGGTAGAACCGATTTTCAGTCACGTATCTTGAGGTCAGAGGTCAAGGGACCCCTTGACAAATGGCCATGCCAGTTTTTCCCCACCAACATTTAGCCCAACTTTAGAGTGTTAGCCTCCTTCCTGACAAGCGAATATGACATGATATGGTACTAATGGAGTCCTTAGGTTTTTCTAGTTTCATATGATGCCACTATCTTCTAACCATAAACCCGAGCCTGGTACGACCTCCGAAAGACAGTAAAGTCGGTTGGGTCTTTTAATAAAAAAAAATTATTTGCTAACATCTGGCGGGCCAAATCAAACCTGATGGCGGGCCAACTTTGGCCCGCGGGCCCCATTTTGGACAGCCCTGCTCTAATTCTAGTTCTCCCCCTACTAGACTGAAGCAGGGGGCCAAACTTGGTAACTCCCAAATATATGGTTCCTTTTATTGGGGCCTGATGTTTGGATCTTTATGTGCGCTCTTCCTGACCTCCACTGAATCAAGCTCCAGAATGCCTCCAGTGATGGAGAACAGCTCCAGACAAAAGCAGGACGAGACTGAGAAGCAGTGAAAGGGACAATGAGAGGGGAGGTGGGAGGAGGTGGGAGGAGTTCGGAGGGAAACGAACCCTGCGAGCTTTTAAATCATCATTGGAAAGTGATTAGAAAGCTGGTGTGGCCGGGCGGAGACGGACGCACAGATTGCGCGCTCCCGAGCACAATACCGGTAATGAAGTGGAAGCTCAGAGGGAGTGTCCCAGGACAGATTTCTTTGCACTGGGTTACTCTAAAGTTTCCCCACAATCTGTGTGCGAGGGGTGTAAAAAGCTGCATTCATGAGATGTTAACCGCTTTGTTTATGTCGAGAGGAATTTATTCAAAGTGTTGCAGCTATCAGAGACAGATGGGCTGGAAGGTGATGGATCGGAGCAGAAGTTAACTGAAGGAAAAAAAAAAGAGAGACTGAGAAAAGAGGTGAATAAATGTTTAGTGTTTTACTGGACGTTACCAATCTGGTGGTGCTCTGGTGCCAGTCCATGATGCCTGCTGCTTCATTCACAGCACTGTTGCAACATTACATGCACACTATTGGTCCCATGTTGGCGCAATCAGAATGCAAAGTAGTCTACCGTTTATTCAAGCATGATCAGTTATGGGGTTTTCCCTTAAAACGAGCATATTTACACTGCAGTTTGGTGCGTTTTCGTGCGTATTTTGCGCTGAAAGTGTTAGTCTGACTTTTTTGAGAGAGCAAAGGAGAATCCAAAACTGCCATTAATATATTAAGGTTTAAATTAGATAGATAGATAGATAGATAGACAGATAGATAGATACTGTATCAATCCCGAGGGAAATTCAAGTTTCCAGCATCACAGTTCCATAGTGCAAAACATGTTAGTAAAAAGTTAGTAGTGCACAGTACAAAGTACAAAAAAATATACCAGATATAAAAATACAAGGAGATGAAGAAGAAAACTGTTAAAACTGAATATAGTGCAGGGTAACAGCTGTGATACACGACTATTAAAAAAGTGAATATAGTGCAGAAGAGACTGTTAAAAGTGGGTATAGTGCATTATTGTCCATCCTGCAGATCGTACCAATTGGAGTACATTAGGCCTATATTTGTCATGGCTTTTAGTCATGTAGTTCAGTTCAGTGGACGTGCTTAATTAATACCCATAATATATATGCATCACTTACTTGCTGAGTTGGGTTGATTGAAGGTCTGTGTTTGGTTTGCAGCAGATTAATGAATGAGTGCATGCCAATGTGCAGTGCATTACTATTGTAACTAAATAAAGAAATTATAGTTGGATGCAGGAATCAAAATATTCAAACAAGCTTATAGGCCTTAGTTCAACATAAAAAAACTAAGCGAAAACAAATTTAATCTTTGTTTAGCAGACAGAAAAACAACGTCTCCTGGGCGTCCTCCTGTCACACACCTGTGTCTGCTTCTAAATGAGGAGGGGCGCGCGGTGATTACATCATTTAAAACTCAAACTTTGTAGTTCTTTAACAAAATAAACAACCGAACATGGCTCCTACAGGATTAAACAATTGTAACAACTGTTATATTAGTATAACTGTAGGCCATTTTATTTTGATATGTTGTTGGGAGGGTTTAGTTAAGATAAAGGTTCAAAGACAATGTTAGGGCTGCATCTAACAATCACTTTTTAGTTATGATTAATCGATATTTTCTCGATTCATCGATTAAAGCTGCAATAGGCCGAATATTTTTTGGCATCTCTGGGCAAAAATTCCATAATAACCTTTCAGCATACTGTAATTCAAGTGTTGTGAGAGGAAACTAGACTTCTGCACCTCCTCTTGGCTCTGTTTTCAGGCTTTAAAAACTCTAGCCCATGACAGGAGACTTTGACCAATCACAGGTCATTTCAAAGAGAGAGAGCGTTTCTATTGGCTGTTCATTCAACGGAGGCAGCTGTCAATCACTCGTGAACTCTGATCAAACGGTCAAACTATGCAGCACTGATCAAATATGAATCAATATTCTGTTACTGTAATGTGTATTTCTCACCTCAAATATTTTCAGAAACATCTTGTAGTGTACTATTTAGCTGTACAATGAGAAAGTTTGCTCCGGCTGGTGGGTGCTTGGTATTTCTTCAACTCATCTCAACATGGCTGCCGGGTCACAAACTTTCTCATTTTCCAGCCCAACAGTACACTACAAGATGTTTCTGAAAACATTTGATTTCTGTAAAATGTCAGGAAATAGCAAAAAATGCTTGATCACAAGCAAGATGACACCTTCTAATTAGGGCTGTCATCCAATTAAAATATTTGATTGCAATTAATTAATTGATTGTCCATAGTTGATCGTGTTTAATCGCAAATTAATCGCACATTTTTTATCTGTTCAAAATGTATCTTAAAGGGAGATTTATCAAGTATTTAATACTCTTATCAATATGCTGCTTTATGCAAATGTATGCATATATTTATTATTGGAAATCAATTAACAACACAAACAACGACAAATATTGTCCAGAAACCCTCACAGGTACTGCATTTAGCATGAAAAATATGCTCAAATCATAACATGGCAAACTGCAGCCCAACAGGCAACAACAGCTGTCAGTGTTTCAGTGTGCTGACTTGACTGTGACTTGCCTCAAACTGCATGTGATTATCATAAAGTGGGCATGTCTGTAAAGGGGAGACTCGTGGGTACCCATAGAACACATTTTCATTCACATATCTTGAGGTCAGAGGTCAAGGAACCCCTTTGTATGTGGCCATGCCAGTTTTTCCTCACCAAAATGTAGCGCAAGTTTGGAGCATTATTTAACCTCCTTTGACATGTTGCGTTAATGCCCTAAACGCATTATTATCACGTTAACTTTGACAGCCTATACTTCAAATGTCTTGTTTTGCCTGATCAACAGTCCAAAACCCAAAGATATAGTCTATAAAGTGATATACTCATATAAGGCTGAGAAAAGCATCAAATTCTCACACTGGTGAAGCTGAATGGAACCAGCAAATTTTGGGCTTTTTTTTGCCAAAAGAGTGACTGAAAATAGGAATTGATTGTCAAATAATGGATCAACTAATCGATTAATCGTTTCAGATCTGGAAAATATTAAGAACCCTGGGGAGGGCATTGTTTTCAGCCCCCCCTCAACACCTTAGTAGCTTTCAGTCCCCTTAAATACACTTTTAGAAACAACTTAAATAACTTTTTATCTCTTAGAGGAAATAACATTTCTGCACAATTTTCCATCTCAAGTGGACATTTCACTGTGAATGGGCTTATAACACGGAGCGCCAGACTCGGGGTCTTTCAGCCTAACCTTTTATTTCCCACCTTCCACACAAACGGGCCTAATTAAACCTGCGCGCCACTTTACCATGCCTTCAATTATCGATAAGAGTTGAGGAATAATGCAGGTTGAATGGGCGCCATCATCAACCCTTCTGTATAAGTGAAGTGCGAAGTCCTCTCTTTATAGGACCTCTATACAGGGGGGTGACACTATAGTTCCTCAAGTGTTGCACTCTGGAGCTGATGGGTGCATTCACTCCCAATCATGTCCATCAATAGCGCAGAGAGAAGTGCGCTCCTCTCGGTGGAGAGGCGTTAATTGGATAATTAGTGCAGGGGAACCAATTAGGACTGTGGGCTTGTGATGGCACGCGAGTTAAGCAAAGGTTAGCCGTGTGGGAAGGGGGGGTGAAGGGCTCTGATCGATTATTTTAGACCCCCCTCTCCACACGCAGACTCCTTTCTCACCCTCTCTCCCCCACTTTCTCCCTCCACCGCTTATCTGCTGGACAAAAGGCACCAAATCGCCTATTTCCATCTCAATGAGTTAAGCCCCAACGAGAGGCAGCCAGGCAGGAATCCAAATACCCGGCGATCACTAGAGCAAATGGGCCCACAATGGTGGAGCAAAAAGAAAGAAAGGAAGGTCCTCTCTAAAGATATATTTATATACGTTAAAGAAAAATGCTAATGCGTCCCTCCGTGAAGAATAGAGACGCTCTCTAATTCTGCTATTGTTGAACTCGCGTGCAGACGGGCGAGATCGACACGGTGGTCACGTGAGAGACTTATTTTGTGTCCTTCAAATGACAGCTTTGCTTTGAGTAAGGAGGAACATTGTAAGGAAAATAAAAGTGTCACGCGCACGTACATGCACGTGCAGAGAGCTTAATCCGCGAGGCGAGACTCAACATAGCATAGTGTCATTTGCTTTTGATTGCTCTCTCTGTCTGTCTGTCTGTCTCTCTCTCTCCCTGTCTGTCTGTCTGTCTGTCTCTCTCTGTCTGTCTGTCCTGTGTACTCTAAACACACACAGAAATGAGAATAAACACCCAGCAGAGAGCACATTATTATTATTATTAGTGTGGCTCAATAGAGGATCAATAGAGGATCAATAGAGGAGTGAAAGAGAGATGGTTGGGATCAGACTTGAGCTGCTATATCATGTTGCTGCTGACACAGATTCATCAGTTATCTTCATATTATCACTGATACTTTGCAACTACTCTGTGAAATCTTGCAGATGTCATTAGGAGCACCTGAAGACACATGATTTTTTTCAGACTACCTGTCTCATGGTCAGAATATAGTGGCTGTTTTATAAAAATAACTTTTTTTTATCATATTTGTTCCATTTCTACCCATTGCAGCTTTAATAACCCAATTTATAAACTCTTTGTAAAGGTGCCTGATTAGAAAGTCTTGCCAATATTTCTACAGCACCCCGATAGGGGGTTCTGCTGTTCTGTCCTTAATGAATCCCAGAACTGTGTGTCTCCTTATCGTTTAGGACAGGCCTGACTGTGTCTAACTATATGCAAGCTGCCTGACTAGATGTTGCCCATTCAGGTGTCTCCTATTTGACTTTCTGTGGCAGATGGGTTCTTTATAGGACATGCCAACTGATATTAGCTTCTACTGCGAGGCAAGTGTTGCCCCTGAAAAGCTGTGTGTGTGTGTGTGTGTGAGAGAGAGAGAGAGGGAGGGAGGGAGTAAGGAAGGGAGGGAAAGAGAGAGAGTCCAATGGGAAGAATGAGAAAATCTCTTAAAGAGCCGTGACGGGGCCCTGGTCTCTCTCTAAATGTATTTTAATAGGAGGGACCCTGATGTCCAGAGCAATTCATCTCCCATCTCCCTGTAATGAAAGGAGTCGTGGCCGGGACCAGGGCAGGTCTGGGGAGGGAGGAAGAGGAGGAGGAGGAGGGAGGGAGGAATACAAAGGCTGCATGTGGCTTTGCCTCATTATGCTGCAGTTAGACGGAGATCTGCGGGGGTTTTTGGGGTCCCCACAGGCCCAGCTCGGGGGCTACAATGCCGGGTTGGACGTCTGCAAAGGGAGACCCTGCCATGCCATTATCCCGCCGCTGCTAACGAGGGCTTCATACGCCTTTGATATAATCTCACCATTGAAATCCTGATAAATCCCCAACTGCGTTTACAGCCAAATCCCATTTGTAACGGGCTCGCGGAAGACTGTGTGTGCGTGCGTAACCGCCTAACTTCACCTGCGCCTCTCTGTTCTGTTCTGTTCTGGCAGGCGAGGTTAAACCAGGCCTGGCTTTAATTTACAAAAAAAAAATCCCCTCTCTCGACATCTCGTGAGCCGATCTGAGCTCGAGACCGAATTAGAATAAAAAAATCAATGTCTAAGTGGATATCAACCCGTTTCTATAGTCCCAGATATGATCTGATAGGCAAACAATTACTGGATTACAACACACTGGGGAGGATGAATAATAGAAGACAAGAAGCAAAATTTATAGAATTTATTAATGAGAATAAAATGAGCAATAAAACGATGCTGTTGCCACCAGTTACGCCAACATCCCTTTGACTCCCCCAGCCTGGGCCATTATTTAATAATAATAATAATAATAATATAACAATAATACATTTATTTATATAGCACTTCTCAAAACAGATGTTACAAAGTGCATCACAAGACAATACAAGCAGATAAATAAAGTAAAAGATATGGTAACTGTTAAAACAGAACAACAGACAATAAAAGCAGATAGAGTAAAACAAATATGGTAACTGCTAAAACAGAACATCACAGAACATATCAATAATAATAGAAGTGGTAAAATGTATACAGTATATATACATAAATGTGTATAAATGTACACATGCGTCCAGAAACAGATGTGTACATACATATATTTATACCCTTCTACTTATATATTTGGCATGTTAAAGCTGTCTCAGCATTATCATTGTGGGGTCTATCAGAAGCGGCATTATATGAAATCTCATCTGTGCATGGTGTGTGGATCAGGGCACTCTGAGGCTGGAAGGAAAAAGGACAAATCATATTCTTATTTCCCAGCAGAGGTGAGGAGAGGTCACCGATCCTCCACGCCCGGACACGCGCGTGGAGGATCCAACCGAACAGTGGTTAAAGCAAGGGTGCCCAAACTTTTCCCTTGGAGGGCCAAAATGAAACTCAATGGAGAGCCTCGGGCCAAAATTAAACACCTATTGTATTGTATTATTAAGATGCAAAATGGTACTAGGATCCCAAGTTCCCTTAATTGAATATGTTTTACGTAGTTAGCCCCTTCAAACCCACCTGCTGAATACAATTGACAAGACTGTTTAGCGACCCCAGTATGTAAAAATATTAAAATACACAATTTTTAGAATAGGCAAAAATAACACATGTATACTGCATTCAAAGAACTGCATGTTTTCCCCAAAACTGCATAGGATTATTATAAAGTGGGCATGTCTGTAAAGGGGAGACTCGTGGGTACCCATAGAACCCATTTTTATTCACATATCATGAGGTCAGAGGTTAAGGGACCTCTTGACAAATGGCCATGCCAGTTTTTCCCCACCAACATTTAGCCCAACTTTAGAGTGTTAGCCTCCTTCCTGACAAGCTAATATGACATGAAATGGTATGGAGTCCTTAGGTTTTCTAGTTTCATGTGATGCTGATCCTGATATATGCACTGTTACTGACCCAGCACTTTTTAAATCTAAGCTCAAGACTTTTTTATTTAGATTGGCTTTTAATACCTAGTAGCCCGGTTGGTACCTTTTGGTTATTGTAAAGGGCTATACAAATACATTTTGATTGATTTGATTGATTGATGCCACTATCTTCTAACCATAAACCCGAGCCTGGTACGACCTCCAAAAGACAGTAAAGTCGGTTTGGTCTTTTAATAAAAAAAAGAAAGAATTTGCTAACATCTGGCGGGCCAAATCAAACCTGATGGCGGGCCCCACTTTTGCCCACGGGCCCCACTTTGGACAGCCCTGGTTTAAAGCATAAATCTCCTCATATACTGAAAAGTGCGCCTATATCCTGAACAGACACTCCTATTCAAATGCTTTGTCCTCTAGCTCTCAGGGACACTGCGCATCTCTCCCCCCCCCACCACCCCTTTTCCATGTGTCGGTGCGCAGACTCATCCAACAGCCCGAGGAACATAAACAAGCAACAGAAAACTATATATCTGTATTAAATCAAGCCCCTACGCGTTTAGCCCATGCACATATTGGGTGCCAAGTTTCTCCGCACAGTCCAGGAATCTCTAAAACAGGGTTTAGAGGTCTTTCAGAAGTCCCCCTCTCTCTCTCTCCATCTCTCTCTCTCTCTCCATCTCAAAGCCCGGATTGGTCACAGTGCGGCTCATTTGCATGCCTCTCCGTATAAACCCTCCTGCAGACACTGCAGAACCTCTTTGCGCTGAGAAGAGCAGCACACCTCAGTAGAGAAAGAGAGAGAAAGAGAAAGAGAGAGAGGAGCGCATCCAGAGTGCGCATTGAAAGACTATATGGAATATTTATTATTACTGGCTTTATTATATACATGAGAATAAACAATACCCTGCGGAAAGAGAGGGGAAGGAATTTTTTTTTTTTAGCAGTTTTTGTTTTAACTTCTAATCAGACTCAGATTATTTTGTTTTATTTAAAGTGCAGGTGGTAAAGATGGGAGAAACAGGGTGGAACTTGGTGCTACTGTGCGTCTTTCTGGTGAGCCTGGCTGCTGGAAAGACGCTCAAATATCAGACATTTGAGGAAGACGCACCTGGGACAGTGATTGGAAACTTGGCCAAGGACATCTCCTCTTCATCTTCCTCCTCCTCGGGTGGCTCCATCAGGACCAATTTCAGGATGATGAAACAGTTCAACTCGTCTTTCATCCGGCTGCGTGAGAGCGACGGCCAGCTGTCCATCGGAGAGCGGATGGACCGGGAGCGCGTCTGCAAACACACGCTGCACTGCCTCATCGCCTTCGACGTGGTCAGCTTCTCCAAGGAGCAGTTCAAGCTCATCCACGTCGAGGTGGAGGTCAAGGACATCAACGACAACTCGCCGGAGTTCCCCCGCAGAGAGTCCGCTCTGGAGATCTCCGAGAACACCGCGGTGGGTACGCGGATCCCGCTGGACTTCGCCGTGGACGAAGACGTCGGTACGAACTACATCCAGAGTTACCAGATCTCCGTGAACAGCCACTTCTCCATCGACGTGCTGAGCAGAGCCGACGGGGTTAAATATGCGGAGCTGGTTCTCATGAAGGAGCTGGATCGAGAGACTCAGGGGTCTTACGCGCTGGAGCTGGTTGCTATGGACGGAGGCAACCCGTCAAGAACCGGAACCACGCGCGTTAACGTGAAAGTGAAAGACTACAACGACAACAGCCCGGTGTTCGACCGGAACAGCTTCTCCGTGGATCTCCCCGAGGACGCACCGGTTGGGTTCCTCCTCTTGGATCTGAACGCGGAGGATCCGGATGAAGGGCTGAACGGAGACGTGGTGTACGGGTTCGGTCACCAGGTGCCACCGGAGATCACGCAACTCTTCAAAGTGGACCGGAAAACCGGGAGGCTCACTTTAGAGAACCCGGTTGACTTTGAGACTAAAAACACGTATGAGTTCGACGTCCAGGCGATGGATCTGGGTCCGAACCCGAGTCCGGCTATATGCAAGATCGTAGTCCAGGTGCAGGACGTGAACGACAACGCGCCGGAGATCTCCATCACGCCGATGACGTCCATCACGGCGGGCATCGCGTACATCACGGAGGCGGCGGCCAGAGAGAGCTTCGTGGCTCTGGTGAGCACCTCGGACCGGGACTCCGGTGCTAACGGACAGGTGCACTGCACGCTCTACGGACACGACCACTTCCGGTTGCAGCAGGCGTACGAGGACAGCTTCATGATCGTGAGCACGAGCCCGTTAGACCGGGAGAAGATACCGGAGTATAACCTCACGGTGGTGGCGGAGGACTTGGGGTCTCCTCCGTTCAGGACGATCACTCAGTACACCATCCGGCTCCAGGATGAGAACGATAACGCGCCGGTGTTCGGTAAGATGATCTACGAGGTGGGTGTGGTGGAGAACAACGCACCGGGCGCGTACATCACCACGGTGGTGGCGCGCGACACGGATACGGGGTCAAACGGGAAGGTCAGTTACAAACTAACGGACACGTACTTCATGGGAGCTCCGATCTCCACCTTCGTGTCCTTGGATCCGGACAGCGGGTCTCTTTACGCGCTGCGCAGCTTCAACTACGAGGTGGTGAAGCAGTTGGAGCTGCGCGTCACGGCCAGCGACGGAGGCTCGCCGCCGTTAACCGGCAGCGCCAACGTCTACGTGAGGATCGTGGACCAGAACGACAACGCGCCCATCATCACTCAGCCGTTGCTCCTCACCAACGGCTCCGCTGAAGTCCAACTGCCGCGTGACGCACCGACTGGGTACGTCATAACCAGGATAGAGGCGCGAGACGCGGATGAAGGCGTTAACGCGGAGCTGTCGTACGCGTTAGCCACCGGAGAGCCCTCCGTGTTCTCAATTAACAAAGCAACCGGTGAGATCTACCTGAACCGGGTGCTTAGCAACGACGTGGACGAGACTCTGAGCGTGACGGTGACTGTTAGTGACAACGGGCGGCCCGCGCTCACCTCAACTGCCGCGCTCCACTTTCTCATCGTCGCGGGCGCACCACCGAACGACCGGACGATTTACCAGCACCAACCGTCCGGTGACGAGGAGCAGCACGCGCAGTGGTGGGACCTGTCCGTTGTGATCATCGTGGTGCTCGCGGGGAGTTGCACGCTCCTCCTGCTCGCTATCATCCTCATAGCAACCACCTGCAACCGGCGCGGTAAGAACAAGGACAAGAGCGCAGCGGAGGAGGAGGAGGACGGAGACTCGTACGGGGAGAAAGACACTCTGGAGCGGGGAGCAGGCAGGAGGAGCCACCCGGTGGACAACCCGCTGCTGCCTCTCCACGGAGCCGCCGGAGGAGGAGGGTTTGACGGTCACTCCTACAGCAGCCAGCCCGGCGGAGGGTTCACCTCGACTCACCCCGGAGGAGGCGAAATGTGCTCCGCCTCAGAGGACGGCAGCGAGGTGCCCTGTGTGTATGACTCAGACAGCAACAGCAAGCCAAGAGGGAACAAACACGAGGTGAGATGATGCACCTTCTGGGACATTGGTGGTGGGGTGGTGGTACTATATCCTCCTGGTTTGACTTTTTATAAAGCATACAGTATAAACTATCACCCAATTCTGTGTTACGCCTTTTTGGCCAACTTCATTCCTAATTTACATGTTTTGGGGGAAGTTAAGGTTAATAAACCTAATTTCTGTGAAATTATACCTAATGTTTTAGTAAAAAAAAAAGCAGATGTTGTGAATTACTTTGACTAAAGTTATTATCAGAGGAACATAATGTTGATGTATTATCACATACTGGTATATGTAAACTTTTAGTCAGAATATTGTTTTGAGTAGGCAACCATCCATGTTATTTTGGGGCAATTAGATTAAAGAAATCCATACTTATGATTTAATGAAGTTTGAAAATGGGTCAAATTTGACCCGAGGACAAAAGGAGGGTAAAAAAGTGTCTTCCAATAACTTTTTTTGTGATTTCCTTCCTATTTAGGGTTAAAAGAAAATCTTAACAATTTAGGCTTGTTAAACTTTATTTTTTATTGTCCAGTGGACTACAGGACTATTTCAGTGTGAAAAGACCAAAAAATGAACAGATTATGGCTGTAGAGTGATATTAAACCAAGAATACATTCAAATTGATTTAAAAAAGAAAAAAACAAAACACATGCCATATCACTGGAATGCCTAGGATGTCCTCTT